>NW_017300140.1:371323-378986 GCF_001594075.2 Trachymyrmex cornetzi
GTTGTATGAAACTTGTATTGTTGTGAGTTGAAAATCTTTGTCAGATGTCAGAACAAGGAAATGGCGTCAATGACGCGGTCTGACGGCAACTACATTGACAGCTATGGCCATTTATTGGTAAATTCCGGTTTCATATTTACATACCTGGTATACTATATTACGATTCCCTTTAACGACATCACCGACGTACGATATGTTTCATCCGCATCTGTGTCCGACCACGACGATATATTTGTATCAATAAAATAGATAATGACTTAATAGCAATACTCAGACAGACACACCTACATCACGCGATGACAAGCAAAGACGTACGTGAGTGTATAACAATAAATTTAAATCACTAATGCGAGCAAAACTACATTGTAAAGCGAATAAACAAAAACGTTATATGTGAAGTACAAATGTATTTAAACGAAAAAAATCATTACGACAATTGCGACAATAAACTCGTCACGTTACTACATACGTTGTGGATTAAATAAAAAGAACTCATGGATATATTCCGTACCAAACAATAAAACTATCACCCGTATTTATAGTCCTTCCTTATTTTAAGGATGGGGCGAAGCTTTCATAAAGGATTCCTCGATTCTCCAAGGTCTCCTTGTTTCATAAACGGATTTCAAGTCTGCCTTCTCGAAGGAAAGAATATTTTAGAGATTTTAGTAACTTACTGAGAGAGGGCAGCATGTCATAATATATAGTATATGCATACCTAATATTGTGAATTACGAATAATAAAGATTATAAAGGCATTGTTCATTAAATAAAATCGTGATTAAGCATTTTGCAACAATAATGGACAAAAATAAAACTAATAGCAAATTTGATTGAATGCACTCACAGTCAATGCACACTGATGCATATTAAAACCGCCGTACATACACAAAATAACGTAAATATGCGTTTATGAACATAGAAATCGATTAAATTGTAAAATACTCAATACATTTTATTGTACTGTTAGGTAAAATGTGTATTTTATGATTTGAAATATTCGCATTTTATTTTTATACTCATATTAACTCTTTCGCCTACAATATCGTGTGAGACTCGTGGTAAGGAAATCGGGCCAAACATGAGCATCACGGGTGAGAGCCGTGGTAAGTCGTTCTTATAAAGCTTAATTTTTTTTTAATTTGTAAAAGAAAAGTAGAGCAAAAGGTTAAATCAGTGTACAACGGCTTTAATATGTATCAGTGCTTCCAATCGAATTCGCCATAATGACTTTGGTGCAATTTATTTCCGAAAAAAAGCTATCAAAAATAATTATCGATGCGATAGATCTAAATTACAAGCTATCGAAAGTAAAAAGATGGGTGTGATGAACTAAATTTGGAGGTTTGTTTGATTATGAAGACTATTAGGATTACGGAGGTCGTGGAGTTGTGAGAGATGATCGGAAGACACGAATAATCACTACAATGTTCTTTATTCGTTGGAGAAGCACAAGACATACAGACGAGCGCTGCTTTACAATACGCGAGATAATGACGAGAGAGTATGGTGTACGATACGTGCGCGGTGGGAGTGCACGGTAAATCATCAAGCCTGGGTTTTATGTAAAGGGTCTGTTCGTAGATTGCCACAATGATACGCTGTTGGCGCTAACACCTTCCCTCGATCTATGATCAGTTGCGCCCCAGAGAGGCGTGATGCAGTTCGGATGTCTCCGTGCATTTGACGTGCTTTGGTCTCGGGAGTCCCTTGGTGAGCATATCAGCAGGCATGTTGTCCGAGGGAATGTAAGCCACCTTCAATAATCCCTTGCTTAGGGTTTCGCGAATGAAGTGATGACGCATATCGATATGTTTACTCCGAGAACGAAAGACTGGGTTCTTAGCCAGTTTCAATGCGCCCATGTTGTCGTTGAAAACTGTAATGTCGGCGAGTTCAGGGAGTCCAAGTTGTTCCAGGAATCTACGTAAAAAGATTGCTTCCTTGGCATATTCGGTCAGTCCCATGTATTCCGCCTCGGTTGACGACAGGGCAACGGTCGGTTGTTTCCTAGAGTCCCAGGATATGGGGCTGCCGGATAATTTGAATAGGAAGTCGGTGTGACCTCTTGATTCTCTGGGCAACTGCCCCAGTCAGCATCTACGAAGCCTTCGATGGGCTTCGAGTCTCCCCGATAAACGAGTTCTAGGTCTCTGGAACCCTTGAGACATCGAAGAACACGCTTCGCGGCAGTCTAGTATTCCTTGCTGTAGCCATTGTTGAATTGCCCCAGATAGCTAACAACGTAGCTTATGTCGGAACGCGTTGTTACGGCTAGATAGGTTAGTGCGCCCACAAGTTCTCGATAAGGGAAGTTTGGCTCTTCTTCGTCGGGATTCGATTTGTTCTTGGTGAGTTTCACGCTTGGGTCCACCGGTGTGCTGACTGGATTGCAGTCGGTTATCCCGAATCGTTTGATTAAGTCGTCGATGTAGCCTCGCTGGTGCATAGTTACCACGTTTTTGTTGACGTTGAATTCGATGTTAAGACAGTAGGTCACCTCGCCGAGGTTTTTTACTTCGAAATGTCTTGACATCTTATCGCGAAATTTCACGATGGTCTTGGAGTTGCGGTAAGCAATTAGTATGTCATCGACGTATACTGCAACGGTGGTGAAGTCCTTCCTTTTTCCGTAAATGTATAGGTAGGGATCGGCGTCTGAAGGGATAGCGCCGAAACTTCTCAATGTCTCGTCTAGTTTTGAGTTCCAGTTTCTTCCGGCTTGGCGAAGACCATATAGTGACCTTTTTAAAAGGCATACTTTATCTTTGCTTAGCAGATCCTGAAGCATTTTGTCGGCCTTGATTGCCAAATCTGGATCGTGATTGTCCGCTGAGATTGTCCTTAGAATCCCGGTTAGTTACTTGGAAGGTTCCATAAGGATCTGTTCTTGTAGGTCGCTGTTTAGATAGACGTTGGTTATGTCGAAATGATGTATCTTCATGCCTAGGCGAGCTGATAATGCTGCGATTAGACGTATCGTTCCCTGTCGAACTACTGGTGCGAAGACTTCGCTAAAGTGTAGTCCTGGCTGCTGGCTGAAACCTTGAGCGACCAGACGTGCCTTGCGTTTGTGAAGGGAGCCGTCTGAATTAAATATGTTTCGCAAGACGATGCGACTGCCGATAGTAGTGGAATTTTTTGGTAGATCCACGAGTTGCCATGTGTCATTTCGTATGACAAACTTGATTTCGGTTACCATGGCGTCGTGCCATTCTTCCGCTTCTGGACTCAACAGAGCTTGTTTCATTGTCACCTTAGATACCAGAGCGATTATCTCTTTCTGAGTGTATCCGGCGTGGGGATCAGCCGACGAATAAACCTTGCGAGGTCTTTCTCTCTGTCCGGTCCTCAGAATACTGGGCCTTCCTCACCCCCTCGCTGAAGGCTGCGGTTGCTCAGATGCGATTTCGTCGTCGTCGCTGTCTTCAGCATGTTGTTCCTCATTGGACGAGTTTCCGACGAATAATTCTGCGGCTGTAGGAAGTAATTCGACTTCGAGGGATTTGAGTTTTTTATTCGTCGCATTTAGAGGTTCTTGCCCTGATTCGCTGTTGATTGAAAGGTCGAGGTTCTTGGAAGGTGACTTTATGTCTTCAATGAATTTGACGTCACGTGATATTATGACCTTGCTTTCTTCGGGTAATCATATTCTGAAGCCTTTAGACTCAGTGGGATAACCTAAGAAGATGCCTTTCTTACAGCGTTGATCCAGCTTACTTCGGCCTGGTTCTGTGTCTAGGCAGAGAGCTCGACATCCAAAATCTCTGAAGTGTCCAACGTACGTTTCCGGTCCATAGCTGATATGGTGTTAGACCGTTGAGACTTTTAGATGGGCATCGATTCCGGATTTAGTTAGCGGTATTGACTGCTTTGGCCCAGAATTTGGGCAGCAGGCCCGACTGAACAAATAAGCATCTGTTCATATCCAGAAGGGTGCGGTTGTGTCGTTCTGAGATCCCATTCTGCTCGGGGTTGTACAGGACTGTAAGTCGCCTGGTGATGCCATTGTCTTTCAGGAATTTATCGAAGTCCTTGCCTGTAAATTCTAAACCGTTATCAGAAACTGTTTAACGTTTTTACCTGTTAGTTTCTCTACGAGTGCGATGAACTCTTTGGTTGCCTGAAGGGCTTCGCTTTTGTGTCGTAAGAAATCGACTTTGCACCATCTTGAGTGGTCGTCGATAAATTCGATGAAATACTTCGCCTTCCCTATGGACTCGACCCGCATGGGCTCGCAGACGTCCGAATGAATCAGGTTGAGAAGATTCGAGGTTTTTTTAGATTTCTTCGGGAATGGTGTGCGAGTCATCTTTCCTTGGAGGCAGACTTCACAGATGAATTCTTCCACATTTGTAATGAATTTCATGCCATTAATGATTCCATGTCGCTGTGCCTTGATGAGGTCTCTTGTGTTTAAGTGACCAAGTCTACGGTGCCATTTTTGGAGATCTGGAGATTTTTCAGCCGATGATAACGCGCAGCTTGGTTTCGAGTTTTCTCGTCCAGATTCGCGCGCGAAATATAGATCGTCGACTCTATCCGCAATTATTTTCACGTTTCCGTCTGCGTCAAACACTTTAGCGTTCTCTTTCGTAAAAGTTACACTGAAGACGCCATCCGTTATTTTGCTTACCGACATTAAATTTGTGCGTAAGTCCGGAACGTGCAAAGTTTTGTTCAGATATGATTTTGTTTTTGCCATATACGTCGGCCGTAATCTTCACTTTGCCCTCGGCGGTTGTTTCAGTCGAAGAGTTGTTTGTCAGATTCAATCTTCCAGATTTTGAATAATTTATTTCATAGAAAGCATCTAACTCACTGTTAGTAGATTGCCACAATGATACGCTGTTGGCGCTAACAAAGACTGCATCTCCTCCTCAAAGAAACTCGTAATTTCCCTTGAGAAAAGGAAGCTAATAAGATTCCTTGTTTGGTAAAGGAAGGTTTATAAAACATGAAATAAGGAACAAGGAATCCTCATTCCTCAAGGAAGAACTATGAATATGGGTGTATAACGATTAAATGCGAAGAACCACCAGAAGTCAATAAGATTATCACACACACTGGAAAAGTAACGTTGCAATACGACTGTAAACTAATCACTAACGTAAGAATAAAATCAAAATCAATTATCAAAACTAAGATAATAAAGGCAAGTAAATATAAAACTATTGCGAGATCAACCATCGTAGAGAATAGGGTAAATGTTAAGATAAGAGGAGCCACTTCCGATGACCTTGACCTTGACATATGTTGTCAAGGTCGTGATCCTGAGTGACCTTCGCTAGGTTTTAGATGGCGGTCACTGTCCGTTAAAAAGTTATAAAAAAAAAGTTATACAAAAAAAAAGTTCAACTATAATATATAACACGAGAATTCCCTTTTTACATGAAAAGTTAGATAACTCTGGGCAGTAAGAGAGGTATGGGGTGAACTGATTAAGGGAATATGACTTTCCACCCTCCCTCCCCCCTGCAAAGGGACGCACGACTCTCACCTTCGACTCTCACCCCCCTCCCCCCTGCTTCATACTGCCCAGAGTTATCTGACTTTTCATGTAAAGAAGTGAAATAATTACTAACTTTAACTGTTAATAACTTTTTAACGAATAACAAGCGACGGCTAAAACTTGTTGGGTTTTTCAGGGTCATGATCGTGACAACATATGTCAAAGTCGCGGTTGTCGGCGCGGCATCCTCTACAGTGCACGACTATCAAACATATTTTAAAGCAGGGAATTTTCGTGTTATATAGTTGAACTTTTATTTGTTCATAACTTTTTAACGGACAGCGACCGCCACCTAAAACCTGGTGAAGGTCACTCAGGATCACGACCTTGACAACATATGTCAAGGTCAAGGTCATCGAAGGTGGTTCCCCTTTTCTTAACATTTACCCATCTCGGTTGATTTTTATGATTGAAAACAATATTTCAGATGAAAGTGGAACGATTTCAGGAGACATATTTTAGTCATGTAGTTTTTCTTTTAAATGGAGATGCCAAAAAGGTATGATTGTCATCTTCATTTTTTTAAATGGAATTGTACAATTCTTTTTACATAATATGATTCTCATAATTATAAAAGTATTAAGGTAATAATATCAAGAAATCAATAATTTACGAGACATTTTATACTTTGTTGTGGCACATATTGACATAAAATGTTAAATAACTCGTAAATTATTAATTTTTTGATAATTATACCTTAATACTTTTATGAACAGAATAATGAGATGAATCAATTGGTGGAAAGAAAACACATAGTTGCTTATTTAAAAAATTATCCATTTTGCATACATACTTTTTTTAAAGCAACTGTGTTTTCTTTCCACCAATTGATTTATCTCATTATTCTGTTCATAAAAATATTAAGGTATGATTATCAAAAAATTAATAATTTACGAGTCATTTAACATTTTGTCAATATATGCTAGAAGGTATAAAATATTTCATAAATTATTAGTTATTTTATATCTCTACCTGAATACTTTTATATACAGAATAATTAAAGGAATCATATTGTGTAAAAAAATTATACATTTAAACAATGGAGGTGATATTCATATCTTTTTGGCGCTTCCACCTAGAATAAAAACCGTTCCATTTTCATTTAAAACATTTTTTTCTACCATAAAAATCAAACAAAAGATATTTCAGATGTTCGAGTTAGGTGGGATATCCTGTATAAGTATTCATTTTTCCAATATATAAATATTTAATCATTTATATCGTTGTGGATAAAATTGCGTGTTTGCCGGTCCGAAATTTTTGTGGTTGGGTTCCCCACATTTCCGAAATTGTGAAAAATCAGAAAATTTATTTCAAATATTTTATGAAAAAAAAAATTATTATATAGTAGAAAAATCCGTAAGTTTTGAAAAAAGTCGCTTCATGGGGAACCCAGCCACAAAAATGTCGGACCAACAAGCACGCAATTTTATCCCCAACGATATAACAATTATATTTATATGCTAGAAAAACGAATACTTATATATTAATGAATACTTATCGAATAATAATTTATTAAACAATATAATATAGGATCGTATATGTGATACCACAAACTATAGAAATCAAAGCCTTAAACGGTCTAGCTAAATCTTAAATGCTTGTATGATTCTTCAACATTATTAACCCTTGAACACACTATTTTCGCCACCTGATTTCACCACACATGGGTTACGGTAACCCTGGAGTTTTTTTTGCTTTTATCTCGGGATCTAATGCATCAATTTTAACTTCTTTTTTTTAATCGATATAACAGACAGTAAGGAAAAAGAATATATCGATAAGAATATCATAAAACTTCCGAAAACCAAGATATTTTGAAAAAAAGAAAGAAACTTCAAAATTAAAAAAAAATCGTTGTTTTTTAAATAAATAAATTATTTTCCAAAAAAACGATAAGGTTTTAATTTACATAAATTGAAACATATTAAATTGTATTTTAAGAAAAAAAATACATTATTACGAATTATCCTAAAAAATATATTTATTCGATGAGGTTGAAATTGGGTGATTTTCAAGTAATACGATAAAGTTAGTGCAAAAATCTTTATTATATGACATATAAATATACAAATGAAATTATTCATTGATTTGCGTGGAACAGGCGAAACAAATTTTTGCGACATGTTCCCTACACATTGGCTGGTGGCA
>NW_017300140.1:379006-386059 GCF_001594075.2 Trachymyrmex cornetzi
TGGTGGGGCGGTTTTCCGTGTTGCCGGGGAGCCAAATGTGCATCACTGGTTGGCACTGCAAGCATATGTAATAAGTTTTCCTATCTAAAGCCTATGGACAGAATAAACATCTTCTTTGTTTTTCTATTTTGTTTAGCTAATATATCGCGCGGATCTTGATCTTCTGGAATGTCTGTGTGTTTCATGAATTCTTCGATTTGAATTCGCAATCTTGTTCGTATATTTACTTACAATTTGATTTCGAAATAAAAAACGTAATAACCACACAGGGTTAGCGTAACCCATACAGTAAGTTCGTGACATTCTATCTCGACTAGTTCGTGCACGCTGAGGTTGCCAGGCGGGGGATTTGTAGTAGGGATGCGAAAGTTTTTTCGCCCCATTGCTCCCACTCCACACTTCTGATCGTTCATAAACGCCACGCGTTTTTTCAAACGGACTGGGTTACCGTAACCCAAGGTGGTGTTCAAGAGTTAAGATCGTTTCGAAGATGCAAATAAGCATCAAAAATTTATTAAATTACTAATCAATTTAACTCGTGATAGTACTGCGGTAGTTTAGTGTTAGCGTTTTAAGTCCGAAAAATCATTTCAGCGCGCGTTTCTGGGGATTACATACGTAGTATAAATAATAAACGTAGGATAAATTCACACAAGAGTCACACAAGCATTAAGATCCAACTAGACTGTTTAAGGCTTTAATTATATATATACTATAGTTTGTATTATCACATATAGAGTCCTATAATATATTATATTAAAGATTATGCGTTTCGCGGGTTTCCTTCGTATCCAGATCCATTCTTGAGATGCCAACGTTTCAAGAATGGATCTGGACACAGAGGAAACCCGCGAAACGCATAACCTTTATACAGAAAGCATCAGAGGAAGCTTCAAGAATGTTAATATATTATATTGTTTATTTACGTCGCCTAAAGAGACGTTGATCCTTTATATGCCAATTATTGCGAAGAATATTACTAAGGCCTCGGTAGTCTAAAGGCTTAGGACGCTCGGGGATGATCCCGATTGACCACGGCTCGATTGGACACCACCAATCACAGCGACCAGTGCTTAGGAGCTTTGTAGTCTCAAGCGCTGTGAGTGGCTCGTGTCCAATTGAGCCGTGTCCAACTGGGTGCCACCCGGACGCTCGCACGGAATACAAGAGATCCGGGTTCGATTCCCGGACGAGGAAATATTTTTCGTAATAAGAATTAATTATTTACAGATTTTAATATGTCATTCAACATTATTAAGATCGTTTCGAAGATGCACATAAGCATCAAAAATTTATTAAATTGCTAGTTAATTTAACTCGTGATAGTACTGCGGTAGTTTAGTAGAGTTAGCGTTTTAAGACCGAAAAATCATTTCGGCGCAAATTTCTGGGGACTACATACGTAGTATATAAATTCACACAAGAATCATACAAGCAAGATCCAGCTAGACCGTTTAAGGCTTTAATTTCTATAGTTAATAACTTATTAATAATGAATTTCTTTTTATACGTATAGAAATTCAATTTCGATAATCATGTATTTAACATATAGGACGAACAGTAATGAATCCTAATAATTCTGATTGGTTGATATCCACTATATTACTTTTCCGAGATTCCGTTTTCCGAAATTTCGACTGTCATGGGCACCCTAAGAATTGACATATGTAAATTGAATAAGCAAATTTTAGGGGTTTTTTGCAATTTTTCCCCTTACCTGGTATTCTTGAAATAAAATCTGATCTTTCACAAAGACAATACTTTACATGTTTATAAGAAAAAATTACTTATCTGTAATATACCGATGAAAGAATTTATCAGGCATCGTAATTCCTAGTAAGATTGGACAATAAAAAAAATCAAATACATAAATTTCCTAGGGATTCCCAAGCTCTTTCGGAGTGTGCTTTCAGAATCTCCAAATATTTTTTTGACTATTTTATAACTTTCTTATGTGTATTTTGAATATGAAGCTAATCAATAACATTTTAACAATAAAACTGTATTGATTGTTTCCAGTTTTAATACCAATATATATAAATATATAATTATGTATAATTATAAATGTATAATCATTTATATATTAGACTGACAAGAAAAAAAAATTTTTTTAATCGGTCTCTCAACTTTAAAAACTTCCATTTCATGCCAAAAGAACACCCCAAAATTTTTATCAAAAAATATTAAGATTTAGAGGTTGCTAGTGAACGATTTTTAAATCGAAGTTTCGATTTTCCTTAATACATGTTTGATTTGATGCAAAATCCGAATGACTTAATCCTGATTTTAAATGTGGTACTGTATGTTTTTTTAGTCGCTCAATACAATGCAATAATTCATTTAGCTCTACGATATACATCTTAAGAAATACAGCCCGATTAATGTGGAAAAATGATCAAATTTCGAGTTCAAGGTCGATTTTAGAGAGGTTCCAAGCGTTCAAATGGGTCGTTATTCCTTTCAAATTGTAGATCTGTTCAGAATAAGATCCAGTTAAAATTTTCCCGGGACCTACAAAGCCTTTAAAAGTTACATTTAACTGGATTATAAAACGTTTTTAAGGGTAGAAAAATTTTTTTACAAATTCTAAAATATATCGTTTTGTGGTTTTGACATCCTCAAATCAAATTTAAGTATTAAACCAGTTATCTTGGAAATCTGACGTGCTATAATTTTTTTCGTTTGCGACATCGTTTTCAGTATTTAAAAATCTATAAGAGACACATAGTCCGGTCAGTGATGCACATTTGGCTCCTCGGCAACACGGAAAACCGCCCCACCATTTCGCCGTTGCGCGAATTTAAAGTTACTTTTACATTTTTTACATATACTACCAACATTACCTACATTACCGGATATGCACTATGACGAGGTTGCTGGATGGATTTTGCATGTTTCTGCGCGTGTATAGATTTTGCACATCGTGTTTCCGCGTATAAATTTTCATAACGCGTGTTGCCTCCGTGTTATTCGATTACTGCTTACAGTCGATTTCTCATATTAATGTAGGCCCTAATTTTTTCCTGCGGAATGTCATTCCAGATTTATACTAGATAATGGGTCATAGAATAAGAAATTTAGCAAGACAACTTGTCAATCTCAGAGATATATCACAAGCTCTAGTACAAATCTGTTTTTTTCTTCAGATCCTGTTTTTTTCTTTATATCAGACATATGCTCTTGTAATCTCATTTTTAACTTCCTCTTCGTCTGAATGACAAACATAGCTAGCATCACAATCATCATAAAATCTTATAAACTACATCTTTATGGAAGAACGTATACCGATGTGAACCTGACGCCCAACTTTACCAAAAATAAAAATTAATACCGTAGGGCGTTTGTACTTCATTTGTACCCGTTTGTACCTCCCTTATTTTCATTTGTACCCCAAACAGTTAAACATAAAATGAAATATAAAAAATGGCCAGCGCCCAACTTTAATATTTTTTAATTTCATTTATGCCATTTGAAAGAGAATTGTTTGTACCCGTTTGTACCACCTTTACTTTCGTTTGTACATCAAAAGATTCGGAGATACAGCGCTTTTCAATTTTTGCGCAACCCCTATATAGCAAAATTCGTCAATTTTAAAGATATCGAAATGGGATCAATGGCATTCGAAAGAGAATCGGTTGTACCCGTTTGTACCTCCCTTACTTTCGTTTGTACCTCAAAGTGTTCGGAGATACAGTGTTTCTCATTCTTGATATATTCTCAAGGAGTAACTGTGACACTGTTACTGTCTCCAGTTCGTACACCCTTTTCAGAACATGGTGATCTTTTGTGTATATATCTGCAGATATATAGGACCTACTTTTTAACGCCGATTCCGAACAGCCGATTAAATTAATTTTTCAATTTTTTACAAAAATTAGGAGAGATATTTTTTTCTCTGTAACATTGTTCTACTTGACGATGTTAACGATGTTTTGTTGCTATTTAAATCGTCATATATCTCCCAATTTCCTGTTACTCGTCGGCAGTGAGCAATATAGTGTCGTTTTTATTAAGTGCCACCAATATATTCTATTGTTGCCACTAATTTATACGTACAATTGCAGGCTTGTATCTCCGATGGTATCTTACTAAGAGTGAATGTACCGGACCAATCGTTATATCCAAGCCTGCTAGCAAGATTAGTCCATTGCAAACATTCAGTGTCTATAAAAAAATGTGGCCCTGTTATAAAATTTGTAATTAGATTTTTATTACCGCATCTTTTACATTTTTTATTTAGACTTTGAATCCTTTGATCAATAACTGTTTGCAAACCGCGCATACTCTTTTCATACATTGGTTTGGGATTTATTTCCAATACTTTAATATCGTTGCGGTCCATCCAATAACATGGTGAGCATTCTTGTGTCATGTTATACGAGAATGAATTTTCCATTAATTTATTCCGTTTATTTAATAATTGGCTCAGATTATGTGCACAATCCATTGTCCCACCTGTTGGTTGAAAAATTTTACTTAATATTATATCTCTTTCCTTGTATACCTTTTGTAATGCGCCAAATGTGGAAACCATCTTAATAAAATTGGCTACATAATTTTCGGAGTTGTTAATATACTCGTGGTATGTGATCCAGTCGCGATAACCTATTAGTAAGGATTGCACAAGACTGTCAAAAGCACATGTATTTCTCATCATGATATGTTGGCCTGAAATATTTTGAGGGCGTAAGACACTGCCATTCTGTAATAAGGGAATTTTTGATGTAAATTGAGGTTTATTATGGATACTGTCTATGTCAGGGCATACACTCAAATATTTTCCACGTTTTACGCCTTTATCTTTTTTTCCTTTCCATGTCTCTACCTCATTTAGAAAAGAAGTTGAATTCGTATGTTCCTTATTAGGCGAATTATGTATTATCGATGTGTCCATATTATCATCTTCGTTATATACTTCGTTACATTGAGGCGTGTGAATTTCATTTCCATGCGAATCTACTTCATTTATTGTATCATTCAATAATTCGTCAATTTTATCGGATGTGTCAGCATTGATGATTTTCATGATATCCGCAAGTGATCTAATGTGTGTTATTAAAAATTTATCTGCGCGAATATTTTTAGTGCCCCTAAAAACTAAATTTTTTATTTCGTTGAAATATTCAATATTCTTCGCTTCTAGCTGACGATGCAACGTTTATGCTTTTTACAATGTTATTGGATGTCATTACCATTGTCCATAATGGAAACTCTTTGCAGATTCGGAGCAAGTTAGTAGCGAATATTAGGGCAATAATACGGATTAGGTCTCTCTTCGGATGTTATGAATTTCTTACTATTTATTTCCATATTACGAATTAAATCATTTACGCAACTACCAGATTCATGGTCTGAAGCATCATCCAAGTATTCATCAATGTTATCTTCATATTGTAATTTTTCAGTTTAGTAGCAATCAGTAATCGTTGTTCTACATTGAAACAGATAAATTTATAATTAGAAAGTCTTCCGTTTCGGAAAAAGCAACTGTCAGGACGTCAATGCAAATCTGCTTGAAAATTTCGATAGTTGTGGTATTGCTTAAAATGCCAATGCATCGAACAAAGAAGTCCTTGACTCGTTTATGTTTGTCCTTAAAACATTTCCATCTGCAAACAGATTTTATCAAATGAGCAATGTCGATTCTAAGAACACATTTGACAGTGCTCGTGCGATCCTTATCTTGTAATATTCTAAGACAATTTTCGACGTACATGCTGAGATAGCAATTATTAAATGCGAGAGCTACGGCATTCAGAAGGGCAAAGGAATAATCCGTTACGATCTCTTTAGGACAGGATGTACCAGCTCGCCATTCTCGCAACTAATACTTTAAAATATTCGTATCATGTTTTGTCAAAATCATTTGTAAAAGCGCGTGTGAAGTTGGCACCTCATCTTTTGGCACCGCAAGTTTTAATAAGAGTTCCAATGGCACCCGCAATAGTTCTATAGTTCCTGATAAGTTTTATAAATAGTTCCGTTCATTTAGCTAAAAAAAATAACACTTGAAAATTTGCGGTGCTAACTTCCCGTGGCACCGCAAAATTGAGTAAATCAAATCGAAAACCATGAAATTTTATAGTTCTCGATGAGTTCTACAGTTCCTGATAGGTTTTAACAATAGTTCCGGTCTCTAAGTTATTTTAAATATTAATTAAACCCGCGCTCCAGCACCGCAGCGTGAGACTAAAGTACCTCTTAACAGCCACTTCCAGCTGACTTTTTGGCATTTTTCGATAGTTCTACAATAGTTCCGACGATTTCTATACATTTTGTTCCGAGTTCTGCCCTTTAAGTACTTTTTAATAACTATTGAACCCGCGAGCCAGCACAGCACCACAAGAGCAAAGTACCTCTCAGCAGGCAGTCCCAGCTGACTTTTTGGCATTTTCCGATAGTTCTACAATAGTTCCGACGATTTATGTAGGTTTCGGCCGGAGTTCCCGCATTTAAGTATTTTTAAACAATTTGTTAATCTGCGCGCCAGCACCGCACTCCAAGAGTAAAGTACCTCTTAGCAGGCAGTCCCAGCTGACTTTTTGGCATTTTTCGATAGTTCTACAATAGTTCCGACGATTTCTATACATTTCGTTCCGAGTTCTGCCCTTTAAGTACTTTTTAATAACTATTGAACCCACGCGCCAGCACCGCACTCCAAGAGTAAAGTACCTCTCAACAGGCAGTCCCAGCTGACTTTTTGGCATTTTCCGATAGTCCTACAATAGTTCCGACGATTTATGTAGGTTTCGCCCGGAGTTCCCGCATTTAAGTATTTTTAAACAATTTTTTAATCTGCGCGCCAGCACCGCACTCCAAGAGTAAAGTACCTCTCAGCAGGCAGTCCCAGCTGACTTTTTGGCATTTTTCGATAGTTCTACAATAGTTCCGGCGATTTCTATACATTTCGTTCCGAGTTCTGCCCTTTAAGTACTTTTTAATAACTATTGAACCCGCGAGCCAGCACCGCACCACAAGAG
The DNA here is from genome assembly GCF_001594075.2 of Trachymyrmex cornetzi. Classification (NCBI taxonomy): domain Eukaryota; kingdom Metazoa; phylum Arthropoda; class Insecta; order Hymenoptera; family Formicidae; genus Trachymyrmex; species Trachymyrmex cornetzi. Next base: position 385,987 of record NW_017300140.1, read on the forward strand.
CAAAGTACCACTCAGCAGGCAGTCTCAGCTGACTTTTTGGCATTTTCCGATAGTTCTACAATAGTTCCGACGA
>NW_017300141.1:0-225 GCF_001594075.2 Trachymyrmex cornetzi
TACCGTTTTTAACTGTAAAGTGCCAACTTTTAATTTTTGAAAAAAATATCAAGATATCAACACATATTTCCAAAGAAAATATGTGAGTATACTGGAAAGATATTACGAAAAACATCATGTGTGAAAAACATTTTGATTTTTTTAACGTTAAAATTTGCATTGTTGCTATTAATGGAAGGGTTATATGATTATTAAAATTTATTAAAATCTATTTATTAAAATTGT
>NW_017300141.1:1280-6833 GCF_001594075.2 Trachymyrmex cornetzi
TCAAAAATAAATCGTGACATTAATACAGTATCGTATATGTTACCTAAATCATCTTTTTTCATATTTTAGCTATATTTTATATTATTATATTTTTTATTTTTTATTTCATATGTATCCCATATGGTAATAAGCGTGCTAAATACCGACATGCGACATATCGACAGGATTCTATTACAGCGCTTCGCCACGATAAAAGGCTGAACTAACAGGCATGGAAAAGTGATATTTTAACGAGTTTTGACGACAAAATTTGTGCACGATGCCATTTCGTTATTATTTGCTGAATTGTGAAAATGTGACTTGTCTCGTACTTATCAAAGTTTTAATTATCGATAAAAACTAAAGTTATCTTGAAATTTTATACGTAAAAGTGTATATTTCATTCGTTTCAACAGCTGTTAAACCGTGTGTTTCTGCCAGAATATAGCCTCACTTTACGAGTCTTTTACGACCATTTACTGACTATCAAGGTAGAAAAGGACAGTTTTCATCGATTTTTACAAGTGTTTTAAAGCGAACCCATCGTTTAATTTCATCCAAATTGTCTCTGTTTACAAATGGCATCGTGCATAAATTAACGTGTCATTCCTCGCTTCTGACGTCACGATTCCAACATGGCCGCCGCGACTACTCAGGGGCCTTAAGAAAATCGGTAGTCTTAGTCATACAAGTTGGCTGTTAGTCAACTTCACCGATTCACTGATAAGACTTAGAACTACCGATTACCGATTCATTGTAGAATCAGCTTAAAAGATTATTTATTTCTATTTGTACTCTATTTTAGAAATATGGCTGAAGGATATTTAGCATGGAATTTACTTATTTTGAAAGAAAGAGTCAGAATTATGGAAAGAAAGGTTGAAAGAAAAGTCTTGCGTGATGCACAAAATCCTTTTGAGCTTCCCTACAATGAATTTCTTGCATATTTTCGAGTTAACAAGGAATTAATTATGGATCTTACGAATATATTACGACCACATTTACAAGCACAACATAATAGCGGCTTAGCTCCAGAAATTCAAGTATTAGCAGCAATAAGATTTTTTGCTAATGGAAGTTACCAAAGACCAGCAAGAAATCAGTGTGAATTACAAATAAGTCAGCCATCTGCCAGCCGTTGTATACGCAAAGTAGCAAGATTAATAAATATGTATTTATTACGAGAACGGCTAAAATTTCCAATGACACAAGTAGAAAGAGCTATTGCACGAAATAAATTTACACAAGCTCCTCAATCATTTCCTGGTGCCATTGGTGCTATAGATTGTACTTATATTAATATTCTTGCACCACCTATACATGAAGAGGCATATGTAAATCATCATGGAAACCATTCATTGAATGTACAAGCAGTAAGATTACATACTACATATATCTTTTATTTACGTGTGTTTGAAAGAATCAAAATTCTTTTAAAAATGAAATGTAAATACATTTTTCTAGATAGTCGATCCAGATTTAAAAATCTTAAATATTAATGTACGATATCCAGGAGCGCGAAATGATGCTTTTATATGGAATGTCTCCAATTAGACGTTTGATGGAGTATTTTTACAACAACGGTGAAACGAGAACTTATTTAATTGATAAAACTTATAATATTTTAATAAAATATCATTTCTTTATATATTTTTATGTAGTTAGTTTTCATTATGTTTTATTTGAAAAATTATTTGAATGTATATAGGAGATGCTGTGTATCTTTTGGAACCTTGGATTATGACACCTTTACAACATTATCCTCAATGAAGTCGGCAACATCATTACAATGAAAAACTATGTAAAGCGCGAAACATTGTTGAAAGATTTTTTGAAGTTCTTAAAGGAACATGGAGGTGTCTGTTATATCAGCGTGTATTAATGTATGCTTCCGAAATTGCTGAACAAATTGTAAATGCATGCGCAGTGTTACACAACATGCGCCTGCACTATCGGCTACCATTGGATGTGGACGAAAATGAAATCTTAAACGCACCTATAAATGTACATGAAGAAGCAGCGGAAGAAGAAGAAATTCACAGAGGTCCTAGAGCTATAGCGCAGCGTATACAAAAACAGATTATGCAAGAATGTTTTTCTCGTTACCGTTATGCATGGGATAATGAAAATAATTGAATTATAATTATATATATTATATTATTATATTTAATATATGATTGTAATAAATAATTTGAATACTATGAATTGCTTTACTGTTATAAACATTAAAAGACCTAATTTATAGTATAGTATTTTTATTAGTATACGAGTTTCAAGTGCTTGGTATAAATTAGGTTAAAATAAAAAAAATTGTAAAATGAAAAAGGATTGAAAGATTAAGATTCAATATAAAAATTGTGTAAAAATTATTTTCAAATAAGTCTAAGTATCAAATATATTATTTTTCAATCTTAAACAATGTATACATAAAGAAACTTATCTTTACATTTTAACACAAAATAAAATACGTATGCATTAGGAAATAGATATCACGTAAGTATTCATTATAACAGTCTATAATCAATCAACTGATTATATAAAACTAATTAAAATACGCATGCATTAGGAAACAAATATTACGTAAGTATTCATTATAACAGTCTTTAGTCAATCAACTGATTGTATAAAACTAATACTACAGTTATTGTGTACTGGTCTGTTTTCAAGTTTCTCAATAGTTTGACTTAATTGAAATATTGCATCTGCTTGAAGTCTCATCGCTTCAGCTAACATCTGTAAAAATACAAAAATAAAGTAAAATGTTTATAATATAAAACTATGATGTTCCTTAAGGCTGAATCCTTATACAGACACCGGCGCTTAAACACCGAGTGCTGATTGGTGGAAAACGGATGGTGGGGGTAAATTACAAGAAAACAGCGCTAAAGCAACAGCGTTGTCATGAGGATTGAGTTTTTCATGGTTTTGTGGTGCTTAAGCACCAAAATGTATGTGCCATCGCAAATATATACTCGGATTTCTTTTACTTTTTCTTGTGGACTATTCTTATGGACGCATTTATTCGACAAATTTGAGCAACTTTGACTTTTAGAACAAAAATATATATTCATATCGAAAAGATTGCCTGCAGTTACAAGTAAGTAATTGATCAATTCTCAAAAATTACGATTTTGAAAGTGGAACTGTATCAAATCAAAAGCTTTATTAAAGGTTTGACAATAATCTAACCTAAAACGTTAAACTTATTAGGCATTCAGACAGTATTGTTAGCATAAAGTACGCGTAATTAACAAAAATATGTACTAGATTGTATTGTATTAGAGATGAATAGGGAGATAGACCGTGTCAAAGAGAGTCTTGACTGCAATAGTTTTTCATTTTTTACATTCTTTTACAACTCTGTAGCAAAGTCGTTCTCTTCTAACTATTGTACATAGGCGCTTCTTACACACGCAACCTCATGATTTTTATGGAATTGTGAGTGAACATGGCTCTGTATGTTATAAAAATGAAAAACTGTTGCAGTCAAGAAATCCTCTGGCATGACATATCTCCCTATTCATGTCTGATTATATGATTTTATACATGTTGAATTTTCTATTTTATTATAAAGGTTGGTTAAGGTTAACAAATACAAGCTAACCGCACACGCAACATAAATTTAGAGAGTAATATAAATTTATACAGTTAATTTTTTGGATTGATTCTAATTATACGTATTGCGTTCTTAAGAAGCCTTTGAAAGAAAGAAGAATCACATATCTTATTTTTATCTAGTTATGGATCCAATTGCTTTTTATCAATATCAAGTACAAGTAGCAATACTTCAATATAAACGAGATTATTACATGTACCATCAGCAAGTGTTGCGACGACGCAAATTACTGGCTGTAACAGCTGCATTATTAAGTATTCTAAAAAAAAGAAAGAAATACAAACGAAAACGCTTTTGGACATCAGAATTATGTCAGAATAGATAAGATTTCGGCGCTTTTTATAAAGTATACCCTATCATTTCACACGATCCAACAATGTTCAAAAATTACTGCCGCATGACCAAAGAACAATTTGATGATTTATTAACACTAATTGCTTCAATAATCACTAAACAGCACGTGATACGGACACCAATCTCACCTAAAGAGCGTCTGTTGTTGACATTAAGGTATTTAACATTTATAATTTTTAAATGTACAAATATAGTCTAGTGCAGATAACTTTTGTAGATAAAAAAATTAATAACAGGCAACGACCGGCTGGAAAATAAAATTAAGGTTGTAACAAAACGAAAAAAAATCTTTAAACGCGAGATAATGTGAAATGGTGAAATGGGGGTGCTGTTTAGGGGTTGAAATCGGTTTTTCTCGACTTGCGGCGAAGGGTGACCTCCTAATGGAAAATGTTCAATACAAAAGTTATAGATAATAAAAAAATCTAAAACTTTTGTATTTGACATTTTTCAACATAACCTCAAATTTTTCAAGAAAATGGCGAAAAACTGATTTTTCAGTTTAAAATTTTTTTCTCATGTAAAAATAATTTAATTTACATGAAATTTTGTGGAAGTATACCTTTTTTTGCCTGGAATAAGCTTGATTTTTTTGGAATTAAAAAAACAAATAGTTTTTGAGATGTTGACACTTTTTTAAAAAACTACCCTCATCTTTCACGGACAACTTTATTGATGTTTTTTTTGTATTTTTATATTTATATGGGGCATTCTTTCTCAAATCAGCCACCCGCCTGCGCATTTTATTTTTAAAGATAAAATTTTTTTCGAAGCGTCAAAATTTCCGCCTAAACCTCAATTTGTTGATGCCGTATGGTGTTTTTTATTTCCTTCTTATGGGTGTGACCATACGTTAAAAATAATGCTCAGTGTTGCGTACGAGGCCCTCGAGTACCCCCGTGACCCCAGCAACCGGCGACGAATAAGCCGCGACAATAACACGAGTGACGAAAGCCCTTTTTTCGCATCTAAGGACTTTTTTTTTAATGATTTAATTAGGATAAAAGATACTCGCGACCTAGATATGTCTTTTAAAAGTTCATGACATCAGCTAAGATTACGTACACGTGTGTACGTGACATCTTTGATTATTGCAACCACTTTCACAGTTGCAACTTATGCATTTTAATAATTCTTGGGGAATTAAGTCGTAATCGTCTGAGAGGTATTTGGGAACAAGTCTACCTACATGTTCCTTCCAGCCCCATTGCTTTGCTTTATTGTTATCGAGTACGTCGTCCAAATAACTTAGCCAAGTTTGCATCTGATAGTAAACTCTGTAGGAGTGTTGTGCAAGAAACAGAAAAATAAATATTTCATTAAATCAATTACGATTTGAGCTTTACCAACAGGCAACGAACAAATCAACTTTTAAATTGGAAAAAATTCCCCCCACTGAAGAAGCTGCAGCAGAACACTCCTACAGAGTTTACTATCAGTTGCAAACTTGGCTAAGTTATTTGGACAACGTACTCGATAACAATAAAGCAAAGCAATGGGGCTGGAAGGAACATGTAGGTAGACTTGTTCCCAAATACCTCTCAGACGATTACGACTTAATTCCCCAAGAATTATTAAAATGCATAAGTTGCAACTGTGAAAGT
>NW_017300141.1:8039-14467 GCF_001594075.2 Trachymyrmex cornetzi
TCGGTTTTTCGTAATTTTAAGCCGTTTAATGAAAATTTAACCTACAACATGCATAGACCATTTGAAAGTACACATTTCAACGGTTAAAATGATATATATGTAAATATAAAAATACAAAAAAAACATCAATAAAGTTGTCCGTAGAAGATGAGGGTAGTTTTTTAAAAAAGTATCAACATCTCAAAAACTATTTGTTTTTTAATTCCAAAAAAAATCAAGCTTATTCCAGGCAATAAAAGGTATACTTCCACAAAATTTCATGTAAATTAAATTATTTTTACGTGAGAAAAAAATTAAAAACTGAAAAATCAGTTTTTCGCCATTTTCTCGAAAAATTTGAGGTTATGTTGAAAAATGTCAAATACAAAAATTTTAGATTTTTTTATTATCTATAACTTTTGTACTGAACATTTTCCACTAGGAGGCCACCCTTTGCCGTAAGTCGAGAAAAACCGATTTCAACCCCTAAACAGCACCCCCATTTCACCATTTCACATTATCTCGCGTTTAAACATTTTTTTTTCGTTTTGTTACAACCTTAACTTCATTTTCCAGCCGGTCGTTGCCTGTTATTAATTTTTTTTTTACCATTTAAAATACGCTTTGGCACCAGCCTAATAAGAAAAAAATCAAATTTGATATTTAATATTTTGTCTATTTGTGATTTAAATCAAACGATTAAAGAAATTTTTATCATAATTTTGTAAAAACTTGTGTGTTATTATATAGGGCTAACTTTAGAATAAATTTACTCTTCTGCACTATTAGATATCATAATTACAATAACAATTATAATAATTGAAGTAAAGTATTACTCCAAAAATTCCAGCTAATATGCATGTTGCATAAGATATCTAAAAGACGTCTTTTAGACATCTTTAATGGACTTTCTACAATAAGCCATTACCTGAACTTAAGTCTTAAGCTATAAGAAATTGACTAATTAGTATTAATTAGTGTTAATTTAGATATTTTAGTTATTTTAGATATTACTAATATTATTTTATTTAATAAATAGATACTTAGCATCAGGTGATAGCCAAGTGTTTATGTCATATGAATTTGGTGTAGGGACAAGTACAATTTCTCAAATAATTTCGGAAACTTGTACAGCACTGTGGACAAAATTAGCTCCTTTGGTTCTACCAGTACCAAAATTAAAAGATTCGGAAAAAAGCGAAAACAGTTTTAAACGTATGTGGAATTTTCCAAACTGTGTGGATGCTATCGACGGAAAACATGTAGTAATTCAGGTAAGTTTTAATAATTACAAAATTCAGATTTTGATCATTATAGATAAAACAGAAGTTTTTTTGTCATGATAAACTATAAGCTGTGTTCGTTTATGTAGCGGTTAGCGCAGAAGTGTCATTTTATTCTTGTTTAATATTCGAAGAACAAAGATAAAATGATACTTCTGTGCTAACCGCTGCATAAACAAACGCAGCCATATTGTTTGTAATGAGCAGAATGTCTAAAATCGACGCATAAGGCAACTGATATATTTAAAAATTTTTTAAGAAACATCTTTAAGATATTTCATAAAGAATTCTGAAAGATATCAAAGTTGTCTTATGCGTTGATTTTAAACATTTTGCTCATTGGATTGTATCTTATTAAATGTTTTTCGCGAAAAGATATTCAAATCAGAAATATATATTTATTATAAATATGTATATTTATAAATATAAATATAATTTTATATTATAAATAAATAAATAAATGCTATACAAATAAATATTTATGTATATTTTCTAATCTGTTATATGGAAGTTAGTCAAATCAATTTTACACTGTAACGAATTAGGACATTTGTCGCAATCGATATGCATTTCGCGGGTTATCTCCGTATTCGAATCCATTCTTAGAATGCCAATGTTTCGTGAACCTTGCAGTCACTTAAGTCGAGGACTGCCAGTATCAGGCTGCTCTTCGCCCTGATGAAGTGAACTGCAAGATTTACGAAACATTGGCATTCTACTCAAGGAAAACAAGAAAATCAAAATAATATCAATTTGACATCATATTGACGAATTTATGTCATTTTTTAGTCATGATAAAAATCTCGATCTCATATGATCTAAGAATGACTTTATATATAAACTTTATATATATATATTCATTCTATATATATAGTCATTCTTAGATCATATGAGATCGAGATTTTTATCATGACCAAAAAATGATATAAATTCGTCAATATGACGTCAAATTGACATTATTTTGATTTTCTTGTTCTCCTTGGGTAAGAATGGATTCGAACACGGAGATAACCCGCGAAACACATGGTTTCTATATAGAAAGTACCCGTGGAAGCCTCAAGAGTATTAATGTATATATTTTGTAGGCTCCACACATTCAGGATCGACATACTATAATTACAAGGGCAGTCATAGCCTAGTATTGTTAGCTATATGCGATGCAAATTATAAATTCCTCGTAGTTGATATTGGTGCTGAAGGGTGTCAAAGTGATGGAGGAATTTTAAAAAAATCATCTATTGGGCAAGCACTAATTAACGGAGAAGCAGATTTACCACCAGCTAAACAAATCTCTGAGGATAGTTCTGTACTACCGCATGTTTTGATAGGCGATGAAGCGTTCCCATTGACGACTTTTTTGATGCGTCCGTATCCTGGACGAAGCGGATTAACTGTGGATGAAAAGATTTTTAATTATCGATTGAGCAGGGCACGGAGAATGATTGAGAGTACATTCGGCATTTTTGTATCACAGTGGAGAATTTTTAGAAAACCGATCATTGCAAATGTCGAAAATGTACATAAAATAATTGAAGCTTGCGTTTGCTTGCATAATTTTATCCGGAATGCGGACAACAATGCTGATGAAAACTACGAATTAGAATTAAATGATTATGATCCAATAACCAATTCAGGTGGTATGCGAAACGTATCTCGTCTTGGATCAAATACACACTCACGCGAAGCTGCTCGTGTGAGAGATCAGTTTATGATGTATTTCAATGAAGGTGTCGTTGATTGGCAGTTTTCAAAAATTTAGACCGAAATGATCATGAATTACATAAATTTTTAAATATATTACATCATTAGTAAAATCCAAAAGAACAATTTAAATAAATTTGAGATGAATATGTTATGAAATAACATGTTTTTATTTATTATAAAAATCTTCGCGTGAATATAAAAAAGTAAGCAATCTAATTCTAAAATACAGGCACGTCTTTTTGTAAAAGGTATTTTATTTAATGATGCTCGGACTAATCCTATCACATTTTCAATTTTGTCATTTTTCTGTGGTATACAAGGTAATGGTGGTAAGACTACTTCAGGTAGTGTTGGTTCTGGTGTGTTCAACACAGCATTAAGTTTCATCAGCACTTCTTCATTTGAAGAGTCCATTGATGAGTGATCTGTAACAATGTTTATATTATGTCAAAAGTCAGGATTAAATTAATAAATTTTTATTAATAATTAATTTATTAATAAATTTTTTCGATGCAACTTTTCTTCGTTCTAACAGTCCTCTCCCAAATTTTGTCCAAAATCTAAATATTAACTTACATTTCTTTTTTTTTTCTCTCTAATGATGAACACGTACTGGTCGATGCATCCGATTCATTTGGTGTTGATATGTTGGAACTTGTTCTATAAATAATTGGTGAGATACATAGATTAGAAATGCATTATTCATTTATAATGTATGATTGTATTATTTACTTTCGATTGTTAACGAATAGATCTTTAATAAAAGCATAATCTCATAATACGGCCATTTATTTTTTTTCATATCACTGCCAGCCGAACCGCTTTTTTTTGCATTATTCTCCCGTGCTACGATTCGGCTATAATTGTAGCGCATTTTCTTCCATATGTTTTTCGCCTCGTTGACATCCTTGACATGACCTATAAAGAAAATTACAATCTCATTATTGCTTCGAAAACATTTCATGTGCAGAAATACGATTATACTTGACTAACATACCGTTCATAGTAGACACTACTTCTTCCCACAGCTTCTGAACAGTATTTCTACCCCTTTCAACAACAGGAATTTTAAAATTCCATGAAGGTTCCCGCTTTTGGATTTCGCCGATCAACATTTCATTGCGAAGAACTTCTGTCATTGTTTCATCCGGATTCTCATTCATTTGGTCGATAATGTCACCATTATCTGTAAAAGTATATCTGTACAATATATCCCCGAATATAACTAAGTCTATGAATATTTTTAATACTCGTGAATAGTCACCACAGCCGTGTATTGAATCATGGCATCAGAAGTAAGAAATAAGACGTTAATTTTTGTTACATGCTATTTATAAAAAAAGACAATTTGAGATAAAACGAAATTAATTGGATTGCTTTAAAACACAATTATAAAAATAGATAAAAAGCTATCCTTACCCTCCTGACAGTCAGTAAATAAAAGGTGGTAAAAGGCAAGTAAAATGTGGTTACTCAATGTGCATATGCATAGCTTATTTTCACTTTCACATGCCTTTTACGATTATTTACTGACTGTCAAAGAGGGAAGGATAACTTTCGTCCATTTTTACAATTGTTTTAAAACGATATATCTCATCATTTCGTTTTATCCAAATTATTTTTATTCACAAATAACATGTAACAAAAATTAATGTGTCGTTTCTTGCTTAAAACGTCACAATTCAATATGACTTCGAAAGAAATTGGTCAATCACATTCATTCCATTCTACAGAGAAATAGCTATGACTGACCACCCTAGTAGCAAGCTGACGTCAAAATGACATCATTTGATGTGCCCAAAAAGACGTCATTTGACGCCACAATGACGTCAAAATGACTTAGGTTGCTGGACAGTTTCATAATTACGGATGTTATTAAACTCAATTAAGGGTGCAGTGTAAACGTAGTCAATGGTTTCATATAGTCTATTCAAATCTTTCATATTTTTAATTATTGCAATACGAAAGACCAAAACTTACCAAGCCTTGGATACACATAACCTGCGTCGTCAACATGAATGTGATTGTAACCACTGTAACAGGTATGGTCCATCACAATGTCTAAATCAAGTACTGTATCACATAATGCACAGATGTTTTCCTACAGAAAGAAAATTTACATGTTAATTCAAATATATACTTCTACAATATATTGTAAAAGTTTAATGAAAATATATTTGCTGAGGTACATACTTGAATGTTAGCCATTCCTTGCACTCATATTCTTTTCACAGTGTATTAAATGTTTAAAATACAAGATTCAGTGTGCAGTCTTCTCGAGGATCACAGACATTTGTTAAATCAAAACTATAAAACAATAGCCTAGGTTATACTCATTACTTGATACTAAAGCATTCGATATATTCGTACTAAATTTGTTTAATTTGATGTTTTTGATCATCTAAACGTCGGATTAAACAAATTTTGACTTTTATATATTTATCAATATTTATGTAGTTAAAGAGTTTTGTACATACATACCGCGGTTTCTTCTACTACATTCCACCATGCTACACGCGGCAAACGCGCTGTCTGAAAAAGTTGAGCTCGGTCGAATTTGGTTGCGCTATGTCACAAGGATGTTACTAGACAATTATTGTGGCTGCTGAAGATCAAATCTTTCAATTTTGTGAAAAAAACGTAAAATCGTATAGGTTTGTACATTATTTAATACAAAAAACGTAATGATAAAGATAGTTTTTAATTTAGAAGTTATTTATAATATTGGACAAAAATGATCGTTTCGATTATTCTAAATTAGATTGCTCTCATTGGCTGTTGCTCAACATTTGAAATAGCGTTTGAGCGCTGGTGCTAAAGCGCCGGTGTCTGTATGAGGATCCAGCCTAAGGCTCCTGAGTAATCGCGGCGGCCATGTTGGAATCATGACACGATTATTTATGTTGCGTGTCATTTGTAAATAAAGACAATTTGGATAAATCTAAATGACGAGCACATGGTCATGGGCTTGTGTTGCTACCGATTTCGCCGTCTGATTCTGTGTCGCTATCATCAACGCAGAGTTCTTGGCTGAGTACTCAGGAGCCTTAAAACAATTTAAAAACCAACTTTCATTGCCTCTGCATGTTTGTCTGCAATTTTTTCAAATATTTCTCGAGCGTCATGTAATTGTACTGCCAAACGTACTAGGCCTACCTGCAAAGAGAAAGGAAATAAATCTTGAATTTATCCCTGATGTATATCTCCTCATGATGGAAAGATATTCATCTAAAATGGGATATACCCATTGGCCATGAGCATTTTTGGAACTATTTATGAGGAGATTTCCACTAAGGATATCTCTAGAATTTTATTATAATTGTTATTATACAGGGTGTTTCCAAATTAAATGGCAAAACTTCGGGAGCGTGTAGAGGAGTAAAAAACTAAGAAAAAAAGTCCTATAGACATATGCTCGTTTTTGCTCTGTTTCAGAGAAAATCGAAAAAAAATGTTTACATT
>NW_017300141.1:15461-16442 GCF_001594075.2 Trachymyrmex cornetzi
CCTGGCCGATACAAGAGCAGTGTTTGACAGATGCAATGCTTGTATTGCTGCAAGAGGTGCACATTTCGAACAAAATCTTCATTAAAAAGTTTGTAAATAAAATAATTAAAATAATAAATTAAATTATATTTTTTTCTTTTTCCGTGATTTCCTGCGAAACAAAGCAAAAACGAGCATATGTCTATAGGACTTTTTTTCTTAGTTTTTAACTCCTCTACACGCTCTCGAAGTTTTGCCATTTAATTTGGAAACACCCTGTATATACTTACGTCTTGATTGCAAAGTGGAAGACAGGTTTATGCTAGATCGTGATGTGGAAGGATTATCTGTAAATTGGCTGTTTGGTTGTAAATTGGTTTGTACAGTAAAAACTAAATTTGATTGAAGACCAGATTGTGTAGTAAAAGGAATATTTGATTGAAGCCTAGATTGTGAAGTGGAAGGAATATTTGATTGAAGATTAAATTGTGATGCGGAAGGAATGTTTGATTGAAGATTAGATTGTGATGCGGAAGGAATGTTTGATTGTAGAATTATGGGTACATCCAAAGCGTCGTCATCTTCATGCTAATTATTTGTAGTGGCTAAAAACATTTCTTATATCATTGAAGAAACATTTTAACAGAAACATTTAATATTTTATATAATAACATAGAAAAAGAAAAAGGTTTGTACACAAAGGTTAGGTATTTCTGATATTATTATTGGAGGGTGATCCCGATTGATCACGGCTCGATTGGACACCACCAATCACAGCGACCAGTGCTTAGGACCTTTGTAGTATCAAGCGCTGTAAGTGGCTCGTGTCCAATTGAGCCGTGTCCAACTGGGTGTCACCCATTATTGGGACTGGAATATTTTGTAATGATTCTTCATTCCCCATAGCCAATTCTTCAGCAGCATTCTAAAAGCACATACAATAAAATAAAACAATTACAAATGTGTTATAAATATACATTACATATTTTATAGACATATATA
>NW_017300141.1:19175-25419 GCF_001594075.2 Trachymyrmex cornetzi
TCCAATTTCACCATCCCGTCTAAGGGAAGCGCTGAGAAGCCAACTCCGACCGCTGCTCCTGCGAGGACTCCTCCCACAAGGACTCATTAGACTTTCTCTCTCTCTCCGCCAAAACCGTGAGTAACTACTTCTTCCGCGAGGATCTAAAATTCGCAAACGCCCTCTCTTTTTTTTTTTGCAATCGCTTAAGACTCACCTCTCTATAATTATTTATAATTCTCTGTCGTGCTCTTCCCTTTTCTTCTTTCACACTTATTCCTTTTTTTTTCTTTTTCTCTCCCGCTTTCTCTTTCTACAATTACTCGAAGCGAAATAACGCCCTCGAGTAATTACCATCTCTCTCTAACCTTCTTCTTTCCACGATAACTCGAAGCGAGACACCGCTTTGAGTATCTCCCATCTCTTTCTTTCTCTACGAACTCGCGAACCGTCAACCCGCTTTGAATAGTTCGATCTTTCCTTCTTTCCGCGATATCTTGAGGCGAAATTACGCTGCGAGTAACTCGTATCTCTTTCTTTCCCTGCGAACTCGCGAAGCGTCAACCCGCTTTGAATAGTTCGCGACCCCTCTCCTTCTATAATCACTCGAAGCGACCAAAACGCTTCAGCTCTCTCTAGCTCTCTCTCTCTCTCTCTCTCTCTCTCTCTCTCTCTCTCCCACTCTCCTATTCAGTTCCTTGACTAAAGAGAATTTCATGCGTAGATGGTCAAGCGTAATCGCCATCGTGCGGGGCGTCGGAAGAGAGCGAAGATCGAGGCGCTCCTTAAGGGAACTCCATCTCCTAACCGGAGCCTAAATACTGAAACGGACCCCCGCACCCAACCGGCTACCTCTTGTGAAAAACCCAAAAACGAATTCACCCCCAGTACTTCCAAAATTCCTCTCACAGACTTGACGGAATCTTCTCCCATCACCGTTCCCAGTTTCCCATCACCTTCCCACTACGAATTCACCCCCATTTTCTATTCCCCCGTTCCCCCAGAAGACGACACGGACTACGACGAAATCTTGAAATCATTGGAATACTATATCGAAATTAACAGGCCCTCTTCTCCCTCCCCATAATCACAACCATACACACACACACACATACAACCGTATAGTAAAACATATACATATTCACGTAATCTCCGTTGTCAATTAACTATGCTAATAGATAAAAAGGATAATACAATGCAATTTATAATTTAGGAAATGTATAAAATATTGTAATCCATAAATTGTTAAGTCATATTAAATATTAGTTGTAATTTAAATTGAGTCACCCTTCATTCTCTAACCCTTCCGACTCATTCCTTCACCTCGAAGATCGTACGGGTCCTATCCCTGGTTATAAGGATTAAGTTCCTTGACCAAAAATAAGAACCAACGGTGGCACTGTCCTGGGCGGCGTAACAGCGCTTCGTATTTGCGTTTACCCGCACCAAAGACTCGCACAAGTGCTTCCGAGTTGTGGCACGCGTCCACGGAGCGATAAGCCACAAAAGGCGGTACAAGTTGCGCCCTACCCTGGCCCCCTCCTAATTCCTTCTTTCGTTATTAAGACAAAAATACTTTTGGGGCCTGGACGTAACAGAACCTTGAAATTGGGGGCTCGTTCGGGATGAAAAGTACGATCTTTGGTTGAGGTAATGAACTCGGATGCTACAACCGATGAATCTACAGTAGAAAATCTTTATAAAACTGCTTTCGGTGACTCAAATGAACCTGAATCAAACACACAAGACACGATATACACTTCCACTCTTGCCAAACCCTCTCAATCTACTGTTGGGGAGTCTAATCTCGATTTTAACAAGTTAGAAATTACAGAAGATATTTCAACGAATTTTTCGAAACCCCTTGTGTTCGATCTCGGCTCTTCCTACGACCTCGATGAGACGATACAACCATCGCTTAGTATTATGGCTACCCCCAAAACTGAGGGTCCCAATGGGCCAACGGGAAACGGTAATTTGTATGGCACTTTGAAATATGCCGTCGAAGCCGTCCCTTTCTTTGACAGTCAGAACATACCATTAACTTATTTTGTCGAAGGATGCGAAGAGGCAAGATGTATGCTGCCCGCAGAGGCAGAGTCGCAGTTTACGAAAATTATAAGAACCAGGATAGTAGGGGAGGCGCGTCGCACCATACTAGATAGGAACTTTAATAGCGTAAACGAATTAACACAGTACTTAAAACAAATCTATGGGCCTGCTAAAAATGTATATCAGTTGCAGGGGAAATTAGGGAGTATTTACCAAAGAAATAACGAAGATGTAATTACATACGCGAATAGAGTAAAAATCCTGGGAAAACAAATATTAGAAACATGTAGAAGTCCTGGAACCGACATAGCAAGCCCCATCATTAAAGCTTCACTTGAAAAGGACATGTGCAAATGTTTTATAAGAGGGCTAAAATCCGAGATAGAGCAGAGAATAGCTAGAAATCTAGGCGTACAAGAGACTGTAGCTGACGCGCTAAGGATAGTAAGAGAGTTACAGGAAATGACAGATTTGCGACAGGGACAAAGAGAAGGGTTAGATCATAAACTGTGCAGTTCTACTAATACCTTAAAGGAAAATTGTCAGATATGTCACAAGGAAGGTCATGTAGCTACCAATTGTAGGAAACTAACACTAAATTCCCAATCAAAGCCCGATTTAGGAATAGAAATTTTGATATGTCAAATTTGTCGGAAACGGGGTCACGGTGCCGATAGATGTCGATTTCGCGATCCTCGATCCTCTCGACCCATAAATGTATTACAAGCAAACGTCGAAATTTGTCAATTATGTTCAAAATCTGGACATATTGCTAAAACGTGTCGCTCAAACAATAACGTCAATTTTCTCGCGAATAAAGGCCCAGTTAACTGTCAGTGGTGCGATAAAAGCGGCCACCTTGCTAGTAATTGTTGGAAGAGACAAAACGCTGAACGTGGTCAAGATAGTAAATCAAAAACCATCTGTCAAGTATGCAATAACTTTGGACACATTGCCAAGGATTGTCGCTTAAAAATAAGTCGACAACAAAATATTAAAGATAACATCTTCTGTCGTTATTGCAAGGAACCGGGCCACTTGATTGAATCGTGTGAATTGCGCATTGCCAGTAATAACCGTAGGAAAAACGATAATCGGGGAAACTCTCAAGGCCCCTCGAAATCGGGTGTACAACAGGGATCCGAACGAGCTTTACACCCGACGACTTCACAGGAAACCAAATAGGGGAAAATGTGTTAGGCGTACGACAGGTGACAGTAAATTTCGATAAAAATACCCACGCACCTACCGTTCAGATAAACAATTGTGATCTAATTCCGCCAATAACATTAATGTTAGACACGGGTTCTGGACCCAATATAATTAAAGAAAAATTTGCTCCTGAAAACAAGACCATCAATTATAGTAATATTTTAAAATTGAATGGGATAAACGAACATCCTGTTTATACTCTCGGAGAAATAACCGTATCCCTTTTCAATCAAGCGGTAACCTTTCACCTCGTGTCAAACAATTTTCCAATCTCGCAATCCGGCATATTAGGTAACGATTTTTTCCAACAGACTTCCTCGAAAATAGATTACGCGAAAGGATATTTAGATATATCAGGGATTAATATACTTTTCTTTTCACCAGAAACCATCATCGCACCACCACGATCAGAATCTTTGTTTTATGTGAGAATAGAAAATCCAGAGATAAAAATAGGATATGTACCGAAATTAAAAATAGCACGCGGAATTTATCTGGGAGATACTATAGTAGAAAATGTCTCTACTATAGTAGGAAAAGCATATTTAAACGTCATAAGTACATTGGACGAAGAAGCTGAAGTGCAAGTACCAACCCTGCGCCTTAAACCTCTAAATGAATTATTCGACAATGATAGCTCAAGCGTCGAAATGCAAATTAATCAAAAAGTAATAGTAAATACGCAAAATTGTCATACCCACCCAAAGGATATTCAAAATCTCGAAGACGTTAGTAACGACGATAATAACGAAGGAATTATGATTGACGAAGTCACTAGATAGAAAGGAAGAATGACGAAAAAATAAAAGGAAAAAATGAAATATTTAAAGAAAAAAATGAGAATAAATTAATAAGGGGAATTAAAGAATCAAATAAAGATTCTACTCCAAATATTCATCGAGAGGAGGATTTCCACGTCCCCTCCGAAATCCTAGGTTCCAAAATCCTTGGAGAGGGAAGTTACCAAACCTCTCCTGAAAATTCAAATAATTCCAAAATCCTTGGAGAGGGAAGTTACCAAACCTCTCCTGAAAATTTTAATAATTCCAAAATCTTTGGACAGGGAAGTTACCAAACCTCTCCTGAAAATTCAAATAATCCTAGAATTCTAGAAGAAAGTTTCCGTATCTCCCTGGTAAATTCTACTCCTATCGGTTGCAAGGAGGGAAGTAACCAAACCTCACTGTGCAACACGACTCAATTTTATCAAAAGGAGTCAAAAGAAAAGAGCTCCTCTCTTGAAGAAGTTAAATTACCAAGGGTTGGAATACCTGCAAAAAATGATATTCATCAAAATAATTCCTTTTACGTTACTATCGATGAACTTCTAGAAAGAATACAATCACATAATCCTTACATAAATGTCCGTAATTTCAAAAGAAACAAACCATCTTCTAAAATCCTAGCGTCTACACAAAATCAATCTCAAGAAATGATAGAAAAATTTATGCGCAAACGCAAGTCAAACCATAAAAAGGGAATCAACCAGGAACCTCGAAACGAAACTGCGAAAAATATTCCATGCTTAGTAGTATCAGAAGAAGCTGCAAAGAATAAACTTACGGAAATTACAGAATTACTGCGGTTAGAGCACTTAAGTTTCCAGGAGGAAGCAAATATAATGAAACTTATAACCAACAGCCAGGACAGATTTCACATCCCTGGAGAGACGAGAGAAGTTGACTGCAACAAATATATTACAACATCAAATACCTACAACGGATGATCGACCTATAAATACTCGACAATATACAGCCATTGACAAAATTATTAGGCACCCTTGCTTTTTCTAAATTTTTCACAACTGAATGTGCATAAGCTCTCTATTTGCGTGTTGTTTTCATGCTACTGACTTTGTGAGAAGGTCAAGCAACTGAGGCATATAAGTTCCTTAGAGAAATGATAATATGTACAAAACTGTTTAGTGTGCATTTCCCTGTCATACTGCATGTAAGAGCATTGCGTGGTTTAAGCGAAATAAGATTAAGCTGTTTGAATGGCCACCACAGAGTCCAGATCTCAATCCAATTGAGCATCTATGGGCTCATTTGAAGAAACATGTCCGCGCTCGCAAGTGCACTTCAATTACTGAGCTCAAGAAAGCGATTTTCGAAGAATGGGAGAAAATATCACCTACTATATGCGAAAGATTAGTACATAGCTTACCTAAAAGAATAGCAGAAGTCATAAAAAATAATGGCGGACCAAGCAAATATTAGTTTATATGATTATTTAAGAAATAAATGATAACATTTATAAAGATAGTGTTATTTATTTCCTTATAAATTGAAGAAATTGTTAAATAAATAAGGTGCCTAATAATTTTGTCAATGGCTGTAGATTCCCACAAATTCATAAGGAAGAAATAAATAGACAGGTAGAAGAACTGTTAGAGGGAGGCATCGTAAAACCCTCTCAGTTACCATACAATACACCTATCTGGATTGTGCCAAAAAAGGAAGACTCAAAAGGAAACAAACGATGGAGAATGGTCTTGGACTTCCGGGCTTTGAATGATAAGACTATTGGCGATGCCTACCCGCTTCCTAACATCGTCGATATTTTAGATCAATTAGGCGGAGCGCAGTACTTTTCAGTATGCGACTTAGCCTCTGGATTTCATCAAATCAAAATGGATCCTGCAGATAGCCATAAAACAGCATTCACAACTCCATTCGGTCACTACGAATTTGACCGGATGCCCTTTGGATTAAAAAACGATCCGCTACCTTCCAGCGGTTAATGGATTTGGTATTAACCGGATTACAGGGAGAAGAGCTATTTGTTTATATGGATGATATTGTTATTTACGCCGCCTCACTAGACGAACACGAAAGGAAGTATAATTTGTTAATAGAACGGTTGCGCAAGGCTGATTTAAAATTACAACCTGACAAATGTGAGTTTTTGAAAACCGAAGTTACTTATTTAGGGCACGTAATCAGTAAAGATGGAGTTAAACCCGATCCAAAGAAATTAGAGGCTGTAAAGCAATTTCCAA
>NW_017300141.1:26041-27540 GCF_001594075.2 Trachymyrmex cornetzi
ACCGATCAATGACAACCAGGCTGAAGAAGGTTTAGACTCTCCCTCGACTATGCAAAAGGATGTAAATGAACCAACAAAATCGCCAATACAAGACCTCTCTAATAGAATACAAACTAGAAGCCAAACGAGAAATAAAAATATTCACCAAGGAAAATTATTGCAACAATCACAGGAAAATGAAGACGAAATTGAAGAAATAGAAAACGGAAACGATCCACCAGACAAGAAAAATGACTATGAGGACGACGCAAGCAGTAAAGACGAAAATCAAGAATCAAAAGATAGTGAAACTAACGGAAATAAAAACTCGGGAGTAAAACCTACCATCGCCAACAGTGAAACAGTTAAAAGTAACGTAATTGATAGTCGTGATTTACTATTCCTATGTAAAGATAACGTCGCATACTTTGTAAACACCAAAGGGAAACCACTAGATTCGGGTTCGCAAAAATTATTTGAACGGAACGAAATTCCAAGCTTGAATCCTCTTACCTTAGGAGAAGCTAAAGCAGTAAAATATAAGAAATACTATCACATAGCCTTGCCTATCAGTGACGGACAACGCGAGGGACCAACCATGACTCTCACTCAGATCTCTGCAGCAATCAAGGACTTACGGGTTGCCGCAGAAAACCGGAATTTAGAAACTCTTAGCATCGCGAAAATGGATTATGTTAATAATGTACCCTGGAGCAATATTAAAACCGTATTGCAATTAACATTTGCAGATTCGCCGATCAAATTAATTATATGCAACGGACTAGTTAAATATCCACCAAAAGACCTTCGTTCCGCGATAATCGGAGAAATTCACTGCTTACCTGTCCGGGTGGACACAGAGGTGTTACGAAAACATATAATAGAATAAAACACAAATACTATTGGGAAAATTTGAAATCTGACGTACAACGCTACATACAGCAATGTTTGCAATGTCAATTAAAAAAGTTAGTACGAGTAAAAACCAAACAACCTATGATGATTACTGACACGCCAGGATCTTCATTCGATAAGGTAGCCATGGATATCGTGGGACCTCTATCTAAAACCGAGAAAGGAAACGAATACATACTTACGTTACAAGATCAGTTAACTAAATTTTGCATGGGTATACCCCTGCCAAATCAAACCGCTGAGACCGTAGCAGAAGCCTTTGTCGACAGGTTTATCTGCACTGTAACTATCCCAAATCGTACCGTCTTTGAAATTGACAAAATATAATATTATTTCTAATTATTCTTATACAGGCGTTTGGAAACATTGCTCGGATGCATCATGATTGTTTTATCTTTTATGTTGTTCCAAAGCAAAGACAAAATGATGCATCGAGGCATCATAACCTAAAAGGCTGCGATTCCGAATAAAGCCATATATAAGAGGTGATACGATTTAGGAAACTTAATCGATTTTATAAAAATATTTATTTAATCTTTGTAATGGATGTAAATATGTATATCAATGAATGTAAAATATTCTACAATAAACTTTCTTTTGTGAAA
>NW_017300142.1:0-326 GCF_001594075.2 Trachymyrmex cornetzi
TTATTATCGCCATATGATAGTCCCCTTCGTACCGTGCAATTTTGGTTATACAAATCTTCCTCTCGTGGCCTCATAGATTCCAAGATATTTAAGGTGCTAATAGTTAATGCCCCACCCTGTATAATAATAACATGGTAACATAGTAGTAAAGCATGAATGTAAATAAGAAGAATAAGAATATAATACTTAAAAAAATAATATAAATAAGAAGTATATTAATAAGAAAAGTCATAATCATATTAAAAAATTAAAAAATATGAATATTTCGAAAAATAAGAAAAATAAAAACCATCACCAATGAGAGTTAATATATCTGGCATGTGTAT
>NW_017300142.1:5286-5631 GCF_001594075.2 Trachymyrmex cornetzi
GCTGGCGAAGAGATTCCGCAAACGCCGTCCTCGCTCGCCGCTGCTCCTCCCGCAGCTGTCGGATTTCTCTCAGGACGGCATGAAGTACTGTCTGCATTGGAGAAGTCGAAGAAGTCTCCTCAATTCGCGGAGATGCCTCCTCCATTGTCGGCTGCGTGTCCCGGAGATCTGTCGCCGCACCCTCCGAGCTCTCCATACGAGCTCTCCTTCTCGTCGCGATTGGCGATCGAATCATCCAAGACCCTCTGGATCCCGGACGAGCCCCCAAAATGTTACGCCTGCTTCGCACGATCTCACTCGCGAGCGCGACGCGCACTTCCGAGCCGCGGAAAGGATTGGACACAG
>NW_017300142.1:6532-7251 GCF_001594075.2 Trachymyrmex cornetzi
GGGGCAGAATTTCCCACTTTACTCCTTCCAAGTATTTCTTGACCGGTTTTGCAACGTGTGGCCTAGCGATGTCATGTAACAGAATCAGCTTGTTGTGCCTATTGTCCCATTCCGGTCGTTTTTCTTTCAAAGCTTGGTTTAAACGTATCAGTTGTAGTCGATAACGTTCGCCAGTGATGGTTTCGGACGGTTTGAGCAGCTCATAATATGTAACACCTCTTTGATACCACCAGATGCACAACATAATCTTCGGAGCATGTATATTTCGTTTTGGCGTTGATGGACCTGGTTCACCTGGTATCACCCATGCTTTCAAGCGTTTAGGGTTATCGTAGTAGATCCATTTTTCATCGCCAGTTACGATACGACGTAGAAAACCCTTCCTTTGTTGTCGTTGACGAAGCATCTCGCAGATGACCAAACGTCTTTCCATGTCTCTCTCTTTCAATTTGTATGGCACCCAATTTCCTTCTTTTTGCCATGCCCATTGCGTGTAGACGTTTTCCAACAGTGGATCTATCGGGGTGATCCCGATTGACCACGGCTCGATTGGACACCACCAATCACAGCGACCGGTGCTTAGGAGCTTTGTAGTCTCAAGCGCTGTGAGTGGCTCGTGTCCAATTGAGCCGTGTCCAACTGGGTGCCACCAGATCTATCAACATTTAACTCTTTTGACAACCTATCGAGCGATAAACATAAATCTTCTTCGAGTAATG
>NW_017300142.1:7559-7795 GCF_001594075.2 Trachymyrmex cornetzi
TTCAAACACATGTGTTGCCGTTCTATCAAACACACAAGCAATGCTACTAACGACATCTTTCTACAATGGGCGGAAACTTATTCCCATACCCAATAATTGGTTTAAAGAAAATACATTAATCAAAAAGTGTCGGATCGCCCTAATATTTTCAGTAAGAATGCATTTTGGAAAAATGTCCAATAGCAAAGTTGTATGGTTTCAAGCGAGGAGTAAGATGATGACTTTGACTTTGATCT
>NW_017300142.1:8160-8928 GCF_001594075.2 Trachymyrmex cornetzi
CGAATTTCATTCCAATTGGTCAGCTTGGGCAAAATATTCAATTGTATCAAACAATTCACAACAAATGTTCAAATTGTTGCCCTTCAACAGCCTTGCAATGTGCCAATCTATTATAAACAGCTGAAACCGCATTCCGGTACGTTTCCGGCGGTATTAGTTCTATCTCTCGAGTTATTCTCCCTCTTAAATCATCTAAATTTTGAAGCTTGGTGGCATACACTTTACTTTTCAAGTAACCCCTCAAAAAAAAGTCAAGTGGGGTCAAGTCCGGAGACCGAGGTGGCCACTCAATATGACCCCTTCGCCCTATCCACCTGTCCTGAAAGATCTCATTCAAATATTGACGGACAATGACACCATAATGAGGTGGAGCTCCATCCTGTTGGAAATAAATTTCATCCATATTTCCACCAACTATGTCTCGAATAGCTGGAACAATTTGTTCGCGAAGCATGACTGTGTATACCTGTGCTGTCAAATTGCCTTCAATGAAGAAAGGGCCAACTGGTCTACCATCAAGAATACCAGCCCATACGTTAACTTTTTGTGGATATTGGGTATGATTGTCTCTTTTCCAGTGAGGATTAACGTCACTCCAGTACCTACAATTGTATCTATTTACATTTCCAGTCAGTTCAAATGTTGCCTCATCGGAGAAAACAATATTATTAATAGAGGATCGTCGACAATCATCTCCATCATAAGATCACAAAATTCGATGCGTCTATCAAAATCGTCTTCGGACAACTCTTGGCACAAATGGAGTTT
>NW_017300142.1:9189-12244 GCF_001594075.2 Trachymyrmex cornetzi
AGGAGGAAGATGGAAAGGGTATGGAAGGACGCTTGACTCAATCTCACAGGTATACGCACGGAAGCGCACAGCTGTGAGTCGTTAGCATCCTTTTAAGTCCCAGAACATGGGTCAACGTCCTGAAGGGACGCTATGACACCTGTTCCGATGGACAGTGCGAACGTTGGTCCTACTTTTTAGGTCAAGGAACTTAATCCTTTTGACCTGGGACTGGACCTCGTGCAATCTTAGGCGTTACGGGGGTACGGGATGTTCGTGTGAGGCAATTTAAGAATTAAATGCGACTATATAAGAAAAACTAAAACTTACTTTTATTCATAAGAAAAAAAAATATATATATATGTATATAAATGAACTAAAGCTAACTTAAATGATTAATTACATTTATATGTATAGTACAATAATTGTTTGGTAGTGAAGTCGCGAGCGCATGATGTATGTGGGTTGTTCTTTGTTGTATTACAATTTTTTGTGCGTCTGTGTGTGTGTGTGTGTGTGTGTGTGTGTGTGTGTGTGTGTGTGTGTGTGTGTGTGTGTGTGTGTGTGTGTGTGTGTGTAAGAGAGGAGGAGGTGATTATTAGGTATTGGTTGCAAGGAAGGAAGTCCATGGACAGACTGGGATTAGGTGTCTCAGCTCGACGAGGAAAGGGGAGGAATTTCCAGGGACGTAGACGGTGATTAGTCTGTCCCCTTCGTTGGAGATGGGTGAGAACGACTGGACGATCCGATCCCAATCGGTAGATTGAGGATCGGGGTGGACAGGAGGGGGAGTTGAGAGTTGATTAAAGAGGAAGGGGGAGTTGGGAACTGGTCAAAAAGGGAAGGAGAGGGAAGGAATCGTTCCTCGAAGGGCGGGGGAGAGTAGTTGAGGATCTCTAGAACCCCAGGGTCGAGGATTGGAGGGATTGTCAGGTCAAGTGGTTCTGTAGGTGTTGGTGTGGGCGAGTATGATACGGGTGTATAGTCAATCGAGTTGTCGAGCGATAGTGAAGGTACCCTTTCAGGTGACCGTGGCGTTATTATCACGATAGGGCGGCTGCAGGTCGGTTCTACCGGTGTTAAGTCGTCAGGTACCGGACGGTTCCGCGAACTCCGCCGGACCTAGGGAGTTCGTCCCCGTTTATTTTTGCACGAGCGAGACCGCACTATAATTAAGTAAATAGTTAAAGTATTTATTCATATACATATGTGTGTGTGTGTGTGTGTGTGTGTGTGTGTGTGTGTGTATGCGGTCGGGTGCGCGGTGGTACAAAGAAAGGGGGAGGAGGGTGACATGCAAATGTAGACTTACTAGTGATGATGATTATTTGTCGAGTGAGTTGGTTCCCCGTGAGGCTCGACGTCCACGCAAGAGCGCCTGAGGATAGCGGCTGGCGGGTGGGTGGTCTCTAAGAACCCCAAAGATCACCAGAGCACTCGAATGATGCCAACGAATACTGCGCGAGTTGAACTGCCGCGAACCTTTTGCGTGGACTACTTTTGAAACTTCACGAACTTTCGACGTGACTTTGGCTGCTGTTAAACTGTATCTGAGACTAGTTGTATTGTATGTTATGAACTGACGACGTGGGTTCGGCAACTGTTAAAATTTTTCTGACGCTCTGCGCTTCCGCGGGGCCTGTATTTATACCCCGAAAAAAGGGCGTAGTGCCCTTTGTCTAGGATGCAATAGTTAGTTGCAATCTCGCGCGAGATTTACGATTTTTAAGATGTCCTATCGTTGTTAATCTAAAGTACACTGTTAAAAGAGGTTTAGAGAACAAAAGGAATGATTTATGTTTTCTCTAAAAGGGGAAAGATTGCTTTAAGCGAGTGATGAATTCCGTCATTCTCGCGGAAAATATGGCTAAGTAAACAGCTGTGAGGCGTTATCTCATGTTTTTATGATTTTTGTGGCGACGCGGCGCCTGTTTTTCTGAAGGTGGAATTGTTGGTCAACAATTCGGACAACAGCTTGAATTTTTATCATCGCGTGACTTAGGTCCATTTATGATATTTTTCGTAATCTTGTCCCTTTTAGGCCTGCGGTAGTGTTGTTATTTTTCCGGGTTGATTGACGTTTACGAGTTTTTCGCGGAGCCTGTGTGGTCTGTTTTTCAATTTTTATAAGGGGACCCCTGCTCGCGTCTCGCAGGCGCCAATCGTAGTCGCGGCGGAGCCGATTCTTTCGAAAGAAAAGAATCTGCGTCTGCAGGACGTAACATACGGATTACGGTACTTTTAGAGATCCTATTATTTTCATTCCGAAAATTTTCATTAAATAATCGCGTTACTGCTTTATACCCTCTTTGTTGATCTCCCCATCCTCGCATCATTAACAGTGTTATTCGATCTTTTTCAGAAAGCTCCGCCATTCTTAATTATAGCAAAGAAGAATTAATCAGGTAAAGGCCTGCGCACAATAGAGGAACAGGAATTAGATATTAAGATTTCAACCTATCAGAAACTGATTACATCGGAATACATGATTTCTGATAGGTTGAAATCTTAATATCGAATTCTTGTTCTTCTATTGTGCGCAGGTCCTAAGTGATAGGAAATTGATCTAAATAATCAAGTAGAGAAAAAAACTAATTATTAAGTGTTGGTCCAACTATTGATTTGTTTATTTCAATCAGCACTAGCAAAAAGCTCGTTGAGCAACTGAAAATCTAATAGATCAATTAATAATATGTATTTACGAAAAATTTCTGGGCTATTGGAAACAAAAGTGAAGATGTTTGAGAAAATCAATTGAAGCGCAATGGCTTCTTTTGTTACAGAAAAAATTTTTGGGACTGTTTGTTTTCGTCTACGAAGTAATTGCTGCTCGCTAAGAAGAAGACAGCACTGCATCAAAGATTAAAAATCAGTGATCCGTATTGTTTGCTCAAGAGCTCGTACATTGGTGCCCGCGAGAGTGAGAGAATAAAGATCTGCCCCGCCAACGCTTTCGGGCAGATTCCCGCTAATGTCCTTCGGACATCACGCATTCGAGCAACTTCTCGCGATCACCTTCGGGCAGTTTTCCGCCGTAGCCTACTAGCATAACCGCTTGAAGCCGTACAACTTTGCT
>NW_017300142.1:12274-13893 GCF_001594075.2 Trachymyrmex cornetzi
TATTAGGGGGATCCGACACTTTTTGATTAATGTATTTTCTTTAAACCAATTAATTGGTCTCATTATTCCGCGCACAAAAGTATTAAGGTTATGATTACTAAAAACTAAATAATATTTTACAAGATATTTTACATTTTGTGTCAAAAAATTGTTAACTTCAAACCTTTATAACTCAAAAAGTACTTAATGAAAAAATGTTTTATTAGTGTTTAGAAAGCTCTCGAGATAAGCTATAAAAATATGCAATAAAATGTAGGGGGTTCCATTTAAAAAAATAAGGTTGACCTTGAAATGACCTTAAAGGACATGGTCAAGATCAAAGTCAAGGTCATTATTTTATTCCTCGCTTGAAACCATACAACTTTGCTATTGGACATTTTCTCCAAAATGCATTCTAACTGAAGATATTAGGGGGGTCCGATACTTTTCGATGACCCTGTATATACATATGTATTATATATATTATGTATATTATACATTGAATATATTGTATTTTTTTGTATGTGGCATATTACCTGCATGGTGGCATATTACCCAAATTTCAGCACTTTCATATTTCTTTATTTTTAATAACAAAAATGAATATATTCTAATTATACACAAATGATAGATAAAAGATGGAAGAAGAAGATCAGTATGTAAAATTACTTTAAATTGAACAAATAATTACTCAAAAATCTAATTTCGCTTAAGTGTGGCATATTCATCCCACTTACCCTATAACCACGTAATCCTCAAATTGTAATTTAATGTACTGACGGTAATGTACGGGCGATTTCGACGGTAACAGGAAAAATACCGGCATGGCCTCTCTCAGGTTTCTCTCTGTGCATGGATATCCTGACCTTTAAGCCTTAAACACAATACGAAGGAATAGAGATAGTGATACAAAGAACACAATTTCAACTTATCAGAATATGTATATTCCAGTGTATCTGATTTCTGATAGATTGAAATCGTGTTATTCCTATCGCTATCGCTATTCCTTCATATTGTGTTTAAAGGCTTAAACACAATAGGCACAGGCAACAGGGAATAATGAGCTGTTCAATCAGAGCTCTGGTGTGTAAGTTCGATATTATATCCCAGAGCTCTGATTGGACGGCTCGTTATTTCCTGTTGCCTGTGCCTATTGCCTGCGCCTATTGTGTTTAAGGCTTAAGGCTTTACTCCGTGAAGGCGTAAAGCGTGGTGAAGCTGACGCGTTCATGAACTTTGCGTCCACCAGAAAGCTACTGGTAAACTGAGGAGGCCCCGAAAAAAAGAAAGAAAAGCACAAAAACTTTTCTTTTTTGTGTAAGATACATGCAATAAATAAATATTTGATCTCTCTTTATGATAAAATATTTTATTTTTCAGTATTTCAAATTCTATTATTTTTATATTTAATTACAAAAAGTTATAAAATCAGTTACATATAAATAATATTAATACTAAAATTATAGTTTTCTATTTTAAATATACATATTTTTATAAGACACGTTATTTAAATCTTCTATCTACTATAATAATGGACGGCTTTGCGATATGTAACAATATTACTGTTTACAAAAAATATTCACGCAATGTTAAAATGAATATATTTTATTTTATAAAAAGTTATTAATTTTATATATATA
>NW_017300142.1:14327-16074 GCF_001594075.2 Trachymyrmex cornetzi
ATATACATATATATATATATATATTCAGAGCATTGCTACCCAAGTATCAAAGTAATGTTATTTGTCGTCATTTCAATGTCAAAATGACGACATATAATATATAATGGATTGATTTACACCAGGGCTCGCAAGGATTTGCACATTTCGAGCCGACTCCGGCGCGCGACTTCCATCACCGCACGGCCGAGCCGCCGGGGCGCTCATATACCAGAAATATACTAGGAGCACACCTTCCGCCAAATTATTATTGAAATGTTTTTTATTAAATAATTTATATAATTATTAGGTGTACAACTTTGCTTCCGCCGTTTTCCTATAGATGGCTTTAGCGATAAGCGGTGGCCAAAATAAATAGATTATAGATGTCATACAAAAAACTTGGGCATCTGTAAACATAACTCCATAGAAACATTAGTCGATTTGTGTTTACATCATAAAGTTATTCTCGATTGAAAATGTCAGTTTACGAGCCAAATTCTGGTCATTTGCGGGAGGTTTTAATTTTCTGTTTCAATATGAAGAAATCTGCGGCTGAGGCTCATCGAATGTTCTCAAATACTTATGGTGAGGCCGCTATTAGTGAAAGAACGTGTCATGAGTGGTTTCAATGCTTCAAGAACGGTGATTTTGACGTCGAAGACTAGCATAACGGTGGAAGAGAGGTTTTCGAAGATGTAAAATTGGAGGCATTACTTGATCAAGACTCGTGTCAAATTCAAGAAGAATTGACACGATCATTGGGAGTGACTCAACAAGCCATTTTAAAACGCCTCAAAGCCATGGGAATGATTCAGAAGCAAGGAAATTGGGTATCGTATGAGTTGAAGCCGAGAGATGTTGAACGGCGTTTGTTTGCTTGTGAACAGCTGCTTGAAAGGCAAAGACGGAAGGGATTTCTGCATCGCATTGTGACTGAGGACGAAAAATGGGTTCATTACGATAACCCCAAGTGCAAAATCATGGGGAGTTCCCGGCTATGCTTCCACGTCGACGGCCAAACCGAATATTCACGGTTCCAAGGTCATGCTCTGTATTTGGTGGGACCAGCTCGGCATAGTGTATTATGAGCTGTTAAAACCGACTAAAACAATCACAGGCGATCGGTATCGAACGCAATTGATGCGTTTGAGCCGAGCATTGAAAGACAAACGACCGCAATACAACGAGAGACACGATAAAAAGATTTTGCAGCATGACAATGCTCGACCCCAAAAACGTTGCGAAAATGGTCAAGACATACTTGGAAACGTTGAAATGGGAAGTCCTACTTCACCCGCCGTATTCTCCAGACGTTGCTCCCTCTGACTATCACTTGTTTCGATCAATGGCACACGGCCTGGCTGACCAACACTTCCGGTCTTATGAAGAAGTAAAAAATTAGATCGATTCGTGGATCGTCTCAAAAGATGACCAGTTTTTTCGACGCGGGATTCGTACGAAAAATGGGAGAAAGTAGTGGCCAGCGATGGACAATACTTTGAATCATAGATGTATAACTAGTTTTTTAGAATAAAGCCTCGAATTTCGGAAAAAAAACGGCCGAAGCAAAGTTGTACATCTAATACATTATTTATTTAATAATTTATATTATATTAAATAATTTATTAACATAAAATTTTCTATTGTTAATTTATTCATTGTTTTTTAAGGAGATACTGGAGAGACCCAATTATCGACATTGCAGTTTGATAAAAATTTCCGAATTGACTAAATAAAATAAAAAATCCTTTTACAGGATTAAAGTAAA
>NW_017300142.1:16541-19478 GCF_001594075.2 Trachymyrmex cornetzi
TGTAGCATTTGCCTAGATTTTCGTATACGTTTCTTTTCAAGAATAGAGCCCCAGTATATTTCTCGTATAGGAACGCCCTTGAGTCAGAGCATCACGTGAGCGCGCTCGGCCATGCGGTGGTGGGGGTCGCGCGCCGGAATCGGCCCGAAATGTGCAAATCCTTGCGAGCACTGATTTGCACTATCAATATTGAAAATTTATTGTGTGCATAATGTCTACTATACATTTTCAATACTAGCTAGTGTATGTCGAGATACGTTCCTAATAGTTTTACTAATTGAATAATGCATAAATATATGCTTTCGTACCTGGCATTATTCAAGTTTGTTAAGTATGCATATATATAAGCTTTATCGACTTAATAGCTTCCTATTTTGTAAAGATAAATATAACCTTAATATTTTCATATCAAATACCTTATTCTTTAAAAATGTTTAAATGTCAGATACAAAACTGAAGAAATGTAACATACTATAATATATGTATACTGCAGTATACTAAAATATTCGTAACGTATACTACAATAATTTCATGTAACATTTTTCGAGAATATGTTGATGATTTTTTAGTTTAGCCACCTCATCTCCGATGTTGATAAAATTAGACTCATGAAGAAGCTCTGAAGAAAATTTGTCTTTTTAAAGCAGAGAATCTATGTCTTGTATAATTGAAGCAGAAAATATTTATTGTAGTCTCGCTTACATGTTCTCATGTCCTTTTATGCTATTAATGTGACGAGATTTCCTAACCTGAATAGTCGTCAACTTTAACGATTAATACCTCGATCTACAGGACGGAGCAACTATTTTTTTTTGCCAGATTTGTTCATTTCGTGCAAAAACGCGTCGAATGAGCCTAATTTTATCAACATTGAAGGTGAAGAGACTAAACTCAACAATTACGGAGACTTTTGCTTATACATTTTTTTAAATAATGCACAACTAATTAAATATCTATATTTCTTAATATCTCTCTTTCTCGGAATTTCCTTCCTTTACCACTCAGGCAACCAGAATCGCTTGGCTCATTTAGACGTGAACTTTTCTGTTACTTGCAGCAATGCAACTTAATCATTATTAATTATTTTATTTTTCTTTTCTTGTGTCTTTGTTTTATTTTTCTTTCTTTTATAAATTACCCTTTGTTTGCTTTATTTTAATTTACTATTGCTTGTAAATAAGAATGTAAATAAATGTTTTATCTATCTATCTCCCTCTCCTAAAAATTGTATCATATGTGTAACAGCCTTAGGATATAAAATACTGTACTGCAATTTTTAAAGTTATAAGTAATATTGAAACAGTCATAACCTCCGCGTTGTTACATCTATGATCAAAGTAACAGAAGCACCATGTAACCTCGTCATAATAATCACGATGAATATCCAACTGATGAATACTGTTATTGACGTAATGGCCTAATCGCACGTCTTTAGCAGCAGGTCTGCAGCCTTCGTAATGATCCGCAGGAATATCCGTTCTAAAGCTACGTACGGAACTCAGACATTCGCGAGTAATAATTGTTTCCGCTAAGAAAAAAAGTTGTG
This sequence comes from Trachymyrmex cornetzi, assembly GCF_001594075.2. NCBI lineage: Eukaryota > Metazoa > Arthropoda > Insecta > Hymenoptera > Formicidae > Trachymyrmex > Trachymyrmex cornetzi. The sequence goes on from NW_017300142.1 coordinate 18,088, forward strand.
CGATTATAGATGTTTTTTCCATTTAACGACACAAGTCGACACAAATGTCATTCTATTTCTTGATATTCAGAGAGTGATGAAGATAGAAAGACACTTGTATTGACTTGTGTCGACTTGTTATCAAATGGACTAAACGCTATATACATATGTATCCCTTATAGCAAAGAGTCACATTTACATCACAATATCAATCAGGAAGAGCATATGTCACTGTGAGATTGTCATAACAAAATATAACACAGATTTACAGACATTCACAGGTCACCATGGCGTAACCATGATTGCTGTGATGTAACTGTGACGTTTTTTACTATTAGAGGGTATATGCATACGTGTGTGTTCCCTTTTATGTCGTCTAAAAATCAAATAAAAATTTAATGTCTTGTAAATGTAACATGAATGATTACCTCCTTTCCGTTCAATTATCTTTACACACTTGTCATCGTATTCTGGACATGTTTCTCCCCAATACCATAACCAATTTAAAGGTGTTCCACATCCAGGATGATTACTGTTACACCTGTAACAGTACAAGCTGTCGCCTGCAATTAAAATGTTATTTCAAAGTAACGTGAGAATATTAATCGGATATGATTCACTGCCACGCCCTTTGTAATGAACAATATACTGTACCCTGATTTGCCAAAACTATCAAGAGAAAAACTGTAAAAAATATTTGTTTCATCTTGTTATACTTAAATAAACCGTTAACAAAACATTTATTTCACGCTTTGTGCTTTTATATGATCTCGTTTATAAACATAAAAGTAGATAGATGAGCGTATGTATATACACTGTATATACATAGGGAAACCTGAGAGAGGACATGACAGCCCAAAATCTGTAACCGCAAAATGCTGCCGCGCACTACTGCCCTCCGACAAAGTGGATGTAAACTACATAGCAACGTCCACTTTTCTTATGGCTCCTGCACACTGGACGCGGAAAGGGTGCCATTTCATTTGTGCGTTTTTGTCATACAAAAGGCACAAATGAAGTAGCACCCAACACTTACCACGCGGCAAAATGAGACGCGGTAAGGGCTGCCGCAGACAAAATTTCTGTTAAGACCATTCTCCATAAGACGCAGAACACGGGTTGCAGGTCGCAAAACGAAACTAACCTAACGTATTTTAATTATGATATGATTGTAGGACGGAGAATGCAGGACGCAGAAAGTTGGGTCAACTTCAACTTTCGCGTCCTGCGTCCTGCGTCCTACATATCGCGGTCTGTAACCTATTAAGCTGGAAACATAATAGACATAGGGTGCTTTCCAGCAAGGGACACAGTCAGACACAGTGTAACACAGTGAATCATATATCCTTGTTGTTTACTTACGTTAGGCCTGAGCACAATAGAGGAACAGGAATTAGATATTAAGATTTTAA
>NW_017300142.1:19620-28247 GCF_001594075.2 Trachymyrmex cornetzi
GGTATGAGTTCGATATTATATCCCAGAGCTCTGATTGGACGGCTCGTTATTCCCTGTTGCCTGTGCCTATTGCCTGTGTCTATTGTGTTTTTTCAGCTTTACAATCTGAAATACGTTTCACTTGCGACCTGCGACCTGCGTCCTGCGTCTTTTTATTAAGCTGGTTCTACATTGGACGCAAACAACAAATCGCATGGACGCAAGCAATAAAAGTCGCAAGATTGTTGCGACTGACCTTCTACATTGCAATCATAAGCGCTGCGCGCGAATCCAGAAGAAAATCGTCCTATTCGGAAATGGATCGACGTAATAAGACATTTTTGCTGCTTTGTGGTGGATTTTTGTGCTATGTGAAGTTGTATTTAATAAAGAAAAGAACACAAAGAAGAAGGTGGTGGGTTCGCCCTATAAATAATATCGAAAGGCACCATAATGTGGGTTTTTACATGAATTTATAGAGAAACGAAACGAACTGATCATGAACAATTTTTCACGTGTACTCGTTTGTGGCCACATATGATGATATTTTAAGTCGAATTCGTCCATGTCTGATAAAAAGTGGTCCACGGCATGATAAAAAGACAAGGGTATGCTCATGCGCATGACCAATCAGATTTTTGTCCTTGCTTACGTCACAACGAGTGGCTTACGCCACTGTTCAGCAATTTCAGATTGTTTTGGAAAGATAAAATATTTAATTTTACTTCCCTCAGTTTTTTTTGTTTTTTTCATATAATTGCCGCATCCTTTCACTATGCAGGTCATCGTGAAAATATTTTTAACATTAACTTCTACCGATGACAACGTGCACTACGCCATGGACGCCATGATAAATTACGACCGATAACCACCGATTGCACCCGAATCAGAACCGACCAATCAACGCGTACCCGAATATGACGTAGGCAAGGACATGCGCAAGCTGAACGAGTTTTAGACAATTGATGAGCATACCCTTGTATTTTTATCATGGTCCACGGCGTCCACGCTGGGGTGATCCCGATTGACCACGGCTCGATTGGACACCACCAATCACAGCGACCGGTGCTTAGGAGCTTTGTAGTCTCAAGTGCTGTGAGTGGCTCGTGTCCAATTGAGCCGTGTCCAACTGGGTGCCACCCGTCCACACTCTGTAGAACTGAGGTTGGCTGTGACTTTATCGTGAGTATAGATATAGGTTATGATAAGTTTTATCATCACTATGTTTATTGATAATTACTTATTTAAATTTCTTCCACATTGTGTGTAGGTTTCTTGCACATAGTGATAGTATTAATTCAAAAGCTTGGGAGTTTCGTATTGGACGCTCCACTGTGTATATTATTGTTCACGAAGTCTGTCGTGCATTGTGGCTTGGACTTCAACCAACATTTCTTCCTGAACCTGACAAACAGAGATGGTCTAAAGTTGCTGAAGGTTTCTTCGAGAAATGGCAATTTCCGAATTGTTTGGGAGCTCTAGATGGAAAGCACATCAGAATCCAAACTCCATCCAATTCAGGAAGCCAATTTTGGAATTACAAAAAATATTTCAGCATCGTTCTTCTAGCAATGTGTGATGCATATCATAAATTTGTATGGGTGGACATTGGGCAGTACGGTAAGCAAACATTTCTTGTACTACAAATTTTATCAGGGAATGGAAAGTTACTTTTTAAAAGTAACAAGTTACAGTTACTCGTTACCGAGTAGGAAAAATAACAAGTTACCGTTACTAGTTACCGATTTTTAAAAGTAACTCGTTACAGTTACCGTTACTTGAGAAAGTAACTTTTCGTTACTTTTCCGTTACTTTTTTTTAAATCGACGACCAACAATCATAGCGGACGAGCCTAGAGGCTTCTCTAATCTCAAGCGCAGGTAAATTCTAAGAAAAAATTCTCTCCGTGTATGCTGGATAATTTTGAGATCCACTATAATAGTTGTAAACGTCCACACATTTGTAAATTTGCAATATGCAAATAAAAATAATTTCTTGGTTTGGAACTAAGCAGATTGTGGAAGTACAATTACAATGTGTATGTGTAGCTACAAGAACGATAATATGACAATATATTTCGCACTATATATTATTATACATTTAATAACAATACGCGAAAAATTTCTTTTATGTTACGTAATATTACTAAAATTTGGATAATTACAGAAAATATTCAAAATATTCTGCTATTTACACAATTTCCAATATAAAATAAAATATATTTACACAATAAAAACAAATTTACATAATTTTTGTGGAATTACTGTAATTTCTGTAAAATTGCATGATTTTTTATATTTACAGAACTAATCATGTAATCTATTTTATATTTATTATATGTGTAAATTTACGAAATTTTTTACAGTGTAAGTGGCTTTTGTCGTATTGTGTCCAATCATGTGCAAAGTAACGATAAACGTAACTGTAAAATTCGTTACCGTTACCAAAAAAATGTAACTTCGTTACCGTTACAGTTACCAAAGAAAAAAAGTAACGCAGTTACTAGTAAAGTTACCAAAAAAGTAACTTGTAACTGTAACTTCGTTACAAGTAACGAGTTACTTCCATTCCTTGAATTTTATTACAGATCTGCTTTTATTCCTATAATAGACTGCACTAGAAGTTTCTTGGTTTTGTAATATTAAACATGCATCTATTTCACTTTAAGTTCTAAAAGTATACGCTGATTTAGTTATAAAAAATCGATTTTTAGCTACAATGTTTTAGAAAAACCAATCACATTCCGTTTTTGCATTATCCTTTGTAAGAGGTATCAGTGACAGTGGTATATGGAGTAACATAGAATTAGCAGCCAGAGTATGAGAAAAAACTGTTGAAATTCCAGGTCCCTGTAATCTTCCACGGACAGCAATAAAGACTAACCATGTATTCATAGGTGATGAAATATTCCCTCTTGATCTGCATTTAATGAAACCATACAGTAAGAAAGAACTGACTGACAATCAAAGGATTTTTAATTATAGGCTGTCTAGAGCTCCCCTGTCTATAGAAAATACATTTGGTATTTTGTGTGCACGCTGGCAAATTCTTATAGCGTTTTCGGCCCGATCGGGTTTGCACCAACCTGGGTTGGATTAATCTTTCCTGTTGGTTGATGTCACACGCTCTACCAATAGGAGAGCGCAAAACGCCATTAATCCAATCCAGGTTGGTGCAAACCCGGTCGGGCCGAAAACGCTATTAATAAGATGATGAAATTTTCTTTGAGTAATGTAGAGGAAATAATAAAAGCCTTGGTCTGTTTACATAATTATATTATGACCATGGAGGAAAGATTGGAACCATCTGAGCGACGTTATTGTGCACAAAATTTAATCGACAGGGAGAATGCAGATCATGAGATAATGGAAGGAGTATGGCATGGTATGACAGGAGCAGGAACGTTATTTGAAAATATTCGGAAAATGGGACGCAATTCGGGTACAAATGCTGCTAAAGCACAAAGGGACGTTTTATGTGAATACTTTGTAACAGATGTTGGATTCAGCATGTCCCCTGGCAACATGAATATGTTTTTAAAAGTGCCAACGTTAATTCGAAGTAAATTGCAATTTGAATATTATGGTCAAAATCTTTATTTTAAGTTGTGTATTAATTAATATGTTTTACTTTTACACATTTATGTAGAATAAGGGGCTGCGTAGAATAAAAGAAACAGAAAACAGAAAATAAGAATTTGTATTCCACAGTACGTGGTTTCTCATAGGCTGAAATTCTTCTCTGTTTTCTGTTAATTGTTTCTTTTATTCTGCGCAGTTCCTAATAAGAAAAATGCTTTATGCAATAATCCAGTGTATTATTTCCAAAATAAAACTTTACATTATACATTGTAACAAAGTAATATAAATGTATTAAACATAAAACATAACTGATTGGACATAAGTCGATTAGCAAACGATATCTACCCTAAACTTTATGCAAACTTATATTCATATAAAGTAAAAACTTCACGCATATAAACTTAACTTAGTATATGTACGTATGTGTATGTAACCTTACCCTGTATAAACGCAACAAAAGCAAATAAATATCTATTTATGATGTATAAAACTTGAAACAACGGGTACATTCATTTATAAACTCAATACTTTGTAAATTATATGTTAATTTACATGTTATATAAATTTTGTATATAAATTATAAAACTATACATATACTGATACACTTTAACACTTATGCAATGAACAGGGTGGCACCCAGTTGGACACGGCTCAATTGGACACGAGCACTCACAGTGCTTGAGATTACAAAGCTCCTAGGCATCGGTCGCTGTAATTGGTGGTGTCCAATCGAGCCGTGATCAATCGGGATCACCCCCAATGAACATACATCTGGAATATTATGAGATCACAATTAAGAAAATACTGAAATAACAATGACATTGAGGCGTCACATAAAGGTCAATAATGAATTAAAACTTAACTCTTATTCTCGAAATTCTTTAGAATATTCAAAATCTCAATAAGGCACTGTATTCTCTGTTGCATACAGATTCGCTGTAGTAATCCACATGAAGCTTTCCACCTCCGATATCGGCTGCTTCTTTCTCTTCTTGACGCTGAGCACTTTGAATAGATGGTTAAGTAACCATTTGCTCATTGTAACTAATGCTCTCGCTAGTTTATCCAAATTATTCATGTCGACATCATTTTTAACTTTCTTCTTGTTAAAGAAACTATCTGGAGATGGTGTCCGAGGGATTTGCTTCTTTGTTAAACGTTTGTAAGTGGCTCTGGAACAATTAGCTTTCGATTCAATGTCGCTCTCTGAAATACAATATTCCATAAACGTTAATGTTAGCAAATAACTTAATATACATGAATGTATGCAGCTATTCAATACCTATAATGTTGCAATGTGGGACTTTGTCTAATTTTTGCAAATTACGTTCTTCAGAATCATAAATCTCGTTGACGTCACTGGGTGTATTGTTCTGCAACCATCGACATCTAGAATGGACCGCTGATGGCAATGGTGGGGGTAGAAAGACGATTAGAGTGAGAGGCAGGAGATTAACAACAACCAATCAGGCTTCAGTAAACAGAGAAAGAACGATCTTATTATTCCTGCCTCTCACTCTAATCGTCTTTCTACCCCCACCATTGCCATCAGCGGTCCATTCTAGATGTCGATGGTTGCAACTGAACACTATAGGTGGAACTGAAATGCCCTTGTGATATTGCACTATTAGCATGTATGGAACTTGAGTAGGAATGTTTTTCTGACATTGGATTGTTAATATGTTCAGAACTTAAGCAGGAGTGCATTTCTGACTTTGACCTGTTGGTACAAGCAGAACTTGAACTGGAATACACTTGCGACTTTGGACTATTGGTATGTGCAGAACTCGAGCTGAATTGTGATTGTTGTGACGAACGTTTGTTAGATCCAAGGACAGCTATATTATGGTTGTTGTTTTGATCTGTTTGTGGCTTCAATACTGACTTAGCAAATGTATTTGACTTTGTACTGAAAATGACAAGAATTGTAATGATTCAATTATTAAAAATAATTTCTAAATTAATGTAACTTGAGTATATTTACTGGCGTGGTTTTATGACGTCAATCAGAAAGAGCAGCTCCTCATAGAGCGGCCAATTTGGCTGATAAATGGGCCAGTTTGACTCAGCACCAGATCTAGGTTGAGATTCCCTTACTTTTTTATAGTAGCGACCAATGTAGTTCGCAGTGTGCGAAACCTTTTTGCTGCATCAGTCCCTAAACAATTAAAAGTTTATTTCAGCATCAAAATTAACAACTTAAAGTTAGATCATTTATATATTAAAACTGTATTCCAAATTTACTGCCAGTACTGGAAAAACTGGATTTTCAGTACTAGCAGTCAATTTTGGAACACGGTTTAAGTTTTCATTCTTACCTATCATTTCAATTGGCAAAGGTGATGCTACAGACTCCCAGCCCATATCTCTTTCTAAAATATTACTGTACTCCTTAGAACTCTTGTCCCAGAGCCCTGGATTAACTTTTACAAGCCTTATTAGCTCTACATCTACATCATCTTCATTAACGCTCTCGTCCAGAAAATATTCATTTTCTAAATCACTCATTATTATGAAAATAAAATTTTCTAACCTTAATCTTCTAAAATCTCCCCTTGTGGTTTTCTTAACCTTAATCTATCAATAACTATACGATACACGAAAACGCGCAAGCAAGTAGAGGGGAGCTCGATACTATTGGCTGTCGCAAAATCGTAGAGACGTAAGTTTTGTTTTGGCCAAACTCTGCGATTGCTGCTTGCGACACGTTGCGACCGGAAGTAGCACTGCTTGCGTTCATGCGATTTGCTGCTTGCGTCCAATGTAGAACCAGCTTTATGGAGAATGGCCTTAAGTCCACAAACACAATAGATTTATGCCCGTATTCATAGTCAGGACTTATATTTAAGGGTGCTGTCACATGCGGCGTAACTTGCGTAAGCGTAACTTGCGCCGACCAATCATATCATTTCACTTGACATCAATTTCTGTCTAGTCACTTTATGCTTTTTACGCTATTTTGTTGTTATGCCGAAACATGATAGAACCACTATGCGTCGAATCTAATTTCTGGCTCATTTTAGATTATTCTGTCTGAAAAAATGCACAAGGGTTTCGATTTTGCAACAGTACAATTATAAAAGTCGTGCGACCCTTTACATCGCGTGAAAAGTCGAAACCCATGTGGAACAGTACAATTATAGACCTCATTTTGCCTCTGTGACAGATTTCCTAACCTCAATAGTCATCGACTTTAACGCTTAATATTTCAGATCACAAGGCAGAACGACGTTTTTTTACCAGATTCTTTCGTTTCCTGCAAAAACGCGTCGAATAAGCCTAAGAGTGGTTTCACAAAATTTTCCGATTTTAATAATTTATTCGATCATACGCTCATATATACGCGATGGAAAGGTACCGGTTCCCCATGAGGCGTACTTTTCGAGATGCGTAAGTTACGAAAACCAATCGTAAATTCATTTAGCATTTCTGTTAGAGTGTGCAACAGAAATTCTAATCAGCAATTGATTGCATTAGTTCCGCATTTCTCTAATCTTCCGCGAAATACGCTCAATGTGAATGCGGGCTTTCAGAATGGTGTATTCTAGTAAATAAAAAATAACGTATTCTAGTAACTTACTAGAATACGCAGGTTACACTTACGCAGGTTACGCCGCATGTGACGGCACCCTTAGGGTGATGTCCCATGCAGCGGATCGTGCGTAAGCGGATTCGCGTATCGCCAATCACAGAATCATTCTCTTAGATCTGTTTGCAAATTTTGCAAGCATATCTAATAGCGTTTTCGATTGGGGTGCACTGGCTGTACTCAGTGTCAAGAGCGTATTCGATTGGCAGTGCCAATGCGCACTTGGCTAGTGTCACGTGTTCATTTGATCGCACGACACTCGCGTAGTGCGCACTCAGTGCGCACTAAGTGGCACGAGATATTTTGACGGTGCCAGTTCAGTGCACGTTTTATCACAGTTAAGGATATACATAGGGACAAGCAAATCTGCGCAGTTGAATTGAAAACGGGGTCTTGTCCCTACTCTTAATATCTTTTACTGTGGTTTTGTAACATTTTGTTGAACATTGCTTCAAAGTGAACGAAAATGAGTTTCAGCTTTAGCACTGAAAATCTTGGCGTATTCTTTTGAACTTGCACTATTCAGTGCAACCCATGGAACTCGTCCAGTATTGGTGTGAACTGAGTGCGCACTGGTGCGCACTAACTTTTGCCCAATCGAAAACGCTATAAGAGAATGATTCTGTGATTGGCGATACGCGAATCCGCTTACGCACGGTCCGCTGCATGGGACATCACCCTTAAGGCTTCCTTAAATTTATCTTCAGATACTCTACGAATTATTTCATTGGCTACTGAGCATCTAAAGATAAATTTAAGGAAGCCTCAAGTACAAGATCTGACTATGAATACGGGTATTAGTAAACCTTATGCCTTAAGAAATTGATCAATCGCAGTCAAAGGTGAGAAGAATAATCGACAATGATTGGTCAATTTCTACGTCTTCTATTGTAGACCCCGCTTAACAAAAGTTGGGTTAGAAACTGTGAGCGAAGAACTCAGTTCTATTTTCTGCAGAGCGAATAAATTGCAATAATGCTTTATGAATCGCATCGGGTTTAATTGATTTGGTTGAGAAATGTAGTCACTTTTATATGATAAAAGCCGTCCTGACTATAAAGATCGTGTTGAAAACACGGAATTCATAGCAGTCATTCGGATAAACTTAAAAAATTGCTTGTGGTCATTATTTTTAAGGAATTGAAAGAGATTATAAAAATGACCTTTTGTTTACGCTCCAATAGCATTGGCCGAACCCAATATTTTCTTTTTCGAATCGTTTTCCTTTTTTTCCGCAATAATTGCAGCATTATTGTAACCAAATTATAAGCCAAAAGAGCTAAATTTCTAATTCAACATCCATTATATAAAATTGAACTTTCGATTTAATTGTTAAAACACAAATGGTCGCAGCACAGACTTTTGCATAAGTCCGGATCTGCAATAGGTGTTTTAAGCCTTAAACCATAAGAAATTGACCAATTACAGTCGAATCCGAGAAGAATAAGCGATTGTGATTCGCCCATTTCTTATGGCTT
>NW_017300142.1:28736-34274 GCF_001594075.2 Trachymyrmex cornetzi
GGATTCACACTGCATCCGATTTGCGTCGTACGACGCTCTTCAACCAATCAGAAAACAGGATTCCGATGATACGAAGCAAAATCTATCGAAATCCTGTTTTCTGATTGGTTGAAGAGCGTCGTACGACGCAAATCGGATGCAGTGTGAATCCAGCATTACGGTTACTAATTCCTAGTAGGAAGTTTTTGCAATAACATGAATTCAGATACGGTGAACGCTAAAGTCATGTCATCTTTTTCCTAATTAGTTGTTAAGAAAAAAATAACCTGACCTTACCGTTTACCGTATCTGGATAAACGGTATTGCAAAAACTCCCTATTGTACCTGCGTCTTTACGGTAACAGAAATAGCAGTAAACTTATCCATAAGGCGAGTTTGAAACCGGTTGAAATTATTGCGAGGTTATGAATAAGTTTACTGTGATTTCCATTTCCGTTAGATTACATAGACCAAAAATAATATCCTGATTGGCTACGTTCAGCAGACTCAGCAGTTTTGCAACCGTTTTATGATTCGTTGCGCTGTTTGGTTTATACTTTTAGTTTTAAAAGAATAGTCCAATCTGAGCGAAGAATCATAAAACGATTGCAAAACTGTTGAGTCTGTTGAACGCAGCCATTGGCTCATCGGCTTAAGTTTATGTCTTAGGGCTTCTTTCACCAACTCCAATTAACTTAATCTAGTGCTCGGAATTAGTTGCTCATTTCGGGCAGATTCCTGAGGCGACTCCCACTACTACTCGGCGGCCAAGCCGCCGATCGCTCGCGTGATGCTGTGCCCCAGGAGCGTCACGATACGAAAAGTATACTAAGAGCATATTTTTCCGGCAAATATCATTAAAATATTTTCTTTCCTACGTGATGTTTATTTTAATAAATAATTAAAATAAATTTTTTGTTATTCTTTGGTAAACGTCAAATGGAGAGTAATCCTCTCAAAAATCGATGAAATTATACTCATTCGACGCGTTTTTCCATAAAACGAAAGAATCTGGTAGAAAAAAGCGTCGCTCTGCCCCGCAAACCTAGATATTAATCATTAAAGTTCACGACTATTCACTGTTAATGCAAAGAATTTGTGTTTTTGAACGGGGTGATCCCGATTGAACACAGCTCGATTGGACACCACCAATCACAGCGACCGGTGCTTAGGAGCTTTGTAGTCTCAAGCGCTGTGAGTGGCTCGTGTCCAATTGAGCCGTGTCCAACTAGGTGCCACCCTTTTGAAACAGTACTTTTGTGTTTTGAAAGTACTGATTTTTTGTGTTTTTGAAGCAGTACTTTTGTGAAATAATATAATCGCAGCGCATGCTCGTAGCGCAGTATTTCGAGGCTGACAGATTTCCTAACCTGAATAGTCGTCAACTTTTAAGCTTAATATCTTGATTAGCGGGGCAGAACGACACTGCTTTCTGCCAGATTCTTTCGTTTTATGAAAAAACGCGTCGAATGAGTATAATTACATCGATTTTTGAAAGGATTACCCTCCATTTGACCTTTACCAAACCTCAAACTGTGCAGAGAACTGACTTATAAAACACATAAAAATCGAAAAAAACGTTACCACTTGCTACCCTCCTTGCATCTTTATAGCGTTTTCGATTGGGCAAAAGTTAATGCGCACCAGTGCGCACTCAGTTCACATCAACACTGGACGAGTTCCATGGGTTGCACTGAATAGTGCAAGTTCAAAAGAATACGCCAAGATTTTCAGTGCTAAAGCTGAAACTCATTTTCGTTCACTTTGAAGCAATGTTCAACAAAATGTTACAAAACCACAGTAAAAGATATTAAGAGTAGGGACAAGACCCCGTTTTCAATTCAACTGCGCAGATTTGCTTGTCCCTATGTATATCCTTAACTGTGATAAAACGTGCACTGAACTGGCACCGTCAAAATATCTCGTGCCACTTAGTGCGCACTGAGTGCGCACTACGCGAGTGTCGTGCGATCAAATGAACACGTGACACTAGCCAAGTGCGCATTGGCACTGCCAATCGAACACGTTCTTGACACTGAGTACAGCCAGTGCACCCCAATCGAAAACAGATGATAGAAATACAATATATTAGTTTCTGCATTTAATAATTTTACCAATACTTTCTTTTTTTGCACAGAACTTGCACATTTTTCGGCCGACGACATTCTGATAACGAGGTACGTCACTAGCCGGTATCCAGTCATTTGGGAACGCTTGTCCAGTGCAGTATCCAGTATAATGGCGGCCACTGGATACTGCACTGAAACAAAATGGGAACGTACCTTCTATGTCTTCGCATGTAGAGTGCGTTCGGAGAGCTCACTACCAGCTATGGAATCGTTCTGTCTTTGTTTTTTGTCTAATAAACACAAGGATAGAGTGATGCGGTAGTGCTGGTAGTGACCTCCCCGAACGCACCCATAATCAGCTACAGTCACAATATGGCTGCTTCACTTAGGAGGGGATACCCAATCAGAATACATATCAGACTACCTATCAGAAACTCGGACATCAGTGTCGCTTCTCTCTATTAGCGTTTTTGGCCCGGCCAGGTTTACGCCAACCTGGGTTGAATTAATGGCGTTTTGTGCTCTCCTATTAGTAAAGTGGGTGACGTCAACCAATAGGAAAGATTAATCCAATCAAGGTTGGTGCAAACCCGATCGGACCGAAAACATTATGGCCCGTATTCAGAATGCGCTTACAACGATGTTAGCACGCTACATACTATACTTTACGTCACGTATATTATAGAATTTCAGAGATAAAAGTGCGCTTTTATCGATAAAAGCGCGTTCTGAATACGGGCCTATATATATAGGACTCTACAATGGACTAATCGGCCGTTTAAGTTAATTGGTGTTGGTGAAAGAGGCCCTTACGGTCACTATTGTGGAATTTTGTGTGCGTCAGCCCCTCAGCCCTAACCGATGAACACATTAGGAGCTTATTGACTACCGCATCACATTTAAAGCCAGCAGCACACGATGCTTTTTTTCCTGCTGGATTGCTTGCGTGCTACTGTGCTAGCAATCTGACTGGCTGCTATGCTGGAAATTGTATGGCTTGCAGGCCCCGCTGTTGGCTGATCCGCTGGATTTTCGTGATAGAACCGGTGCTATTTTTCTTGCTTGATTTCATGCTGGCTTATTGTAGAACCAATCACGACGCCGCTTCATTTGAAGATGGCCGCTGGGAAGCGTGTAAACATGTGTAATCGTCTCAATCGACAATTTTTCATAAAACGAAAGAATCTGGCAGAAAAAGCGTTGCTCTTCCCCGCGAATCAAAATATTTATCGGTAAAGTTCATGACTCCTCAGGGCTCAAGTTAGGAATTTTTATGTACTTGTAATAAATTCCAGTTGCTCAGCCAGTACTAAAACTCGCATCGTCTGAAGCCAAACTAGCAACACAGCCAATAGCACAGCCAACACTGTTGCCAACACGGCAGCAAGCACGCAAATCCAGGCTGTTTTCCAGCTAGGACACAGAGACGTTATCATAGACTTATATAAATAGACTGCGCAGCTCAACGGGCCGGCTGTCGTCTGGACTAGAGAGAGAAAGCATGAGTGGCCGGAGCTTTGTCTCTTTCTAATGGTGGTAATGGTGGGGGACTCGGCAAGAACTGAGGGAGAGAAGGCTTCCCCACTTAGCTTAACCTCTAAGCAGTGCATCTGTGCAAACGATTTCCCACAAAGTAATGGTGCAAAGTAAATAATAATTACGTGGTATTATTTTATTGATTTTTAAATACAAGTCTATTAAAATGTGTACGTATCCTCGGTATTGTTGAAGGATTCTCGTATGAATTTGTAAGCGGGTGTGGAATAAAAAAGTAATGTGCAAGCAAACTTTTTTAGTTCGGTTGAATATTCTGGCGTTATCTTGTTTGTTAAGCATTTCTTGAACATTTCCATAAGGGCAGGTGTAATTTGTTTCTGAAATGTTATGTAAAAAGATAATAAAATAGACTAGGTAACTAATAAATAAGGTTGAGGTATATTTTAAAAAAGACTGATTTTAAAGTAAAAGATATTTAATTAAAATACATTTCCACATACCAAATCATAATATTATACAATTCATATTTATACAATTCACAAGATATACAATTCTTATTATATATAATTCATAAGATATAAAAATCACTTACTTTACTTTGTAATTTACTTTCTAATTTACTTTGTAATTTCAGTAAATAGTTATTATTTGAATGTAATTTACGAAATACGTCGCTATTTATGCATGACCTTCAGGGCCTACCTGTAAAGCTTCTTCTGTTTCATCAGATAAAAGTCCAATACTTTTTAAATGTTTTGTTAATTCTTCCATAGTATTAAATTTCTTCTGCAGTCGATTAACTTTTTGGTGTAAGGTATTTAATTTCTTTTGAGTTTCGTCATAGTATTTTTTTACAATAAAATAAACTGACTCTGACATAAAATGTTCTTTACGAAGATCTCCCATGTACCGAGGATTACACACTCTCTTTGTATCAAAATTTAATTCCTCAGAATTTTTCCTGCAATAGTATACAATTATATTTCTTTTTAAGAAAAACTTATTTTGTAAAAAAATAACTTAACGAACCTTTTTGTTGTTTCATTAATTTTTTCATTACTGGTAGATTCAGTTTCGGATATACAACTGTTTACATTTTCATTACACATGATCTCACAAGAGTTTTTATTTTGATTATCCTCTGACACTGATTTACAAATATCTCCTGTGTCGGCCACTCTGAAATATATTTTTATATATTACACGTTTTGTTCATAATACCAAAATAAGTTAAAGGAATTGTGCCTATTTATTTCTTACCTTATAGAATTATTATCAAGTGATAATGTTGGGCATGCTGTTTGTTTTAAAAATCGACGCACACTATCTCCAACGACTTTGTATATGAAATCTGTTTCGCGAAAATGCTGACTACAAACACAACTTTTTTTAGAAACTGTCATGTTCACAGATTTCAGCCACTGCTCTCTTCGTTCGTCGTTTTTAGGGAAACTAAACAATTATTCATATTAACACTTATGTATATATTTTTCGTGTAAACATAATACAATTACATTTTATTTACCTGTGAAACGATACATTATCAATAACTCCTTGGGACACTTTACATACACAACAATCAGAAACCATTTTTCTTCAATTACTTCGTTATTTTACTTAAAATAACAATATCGTAGGCTACGTCCACGCGGCTACCGTGGACATCGAAATAAACAGGCTGCAGTATGTACTTCAGTTGTGTGTAGGGTGCTTACTGCTTAGAGGTTAAGCTAGGTGGGGAAGCCTTCTCTCCCTCAGTTCTTGCCGAGTCCCCCACCATTACCACCATTAGAAAGAGACAAAGCTCCGGCCACTCATGCTTTCTCTCTCTAGTCCAGACGACAGCCGGCCCGTTGAGCTGCGCAGTCTATTTATATAAGTCTATAGACGTTATACTGTGTTCCACTGTGTAAAGTCTTGTTGGAACGCTCAGAACTCTAGATTTAGTTTCTGAGAGAACCGCCAGAGTGGGTTTGATTTCTCTATTTTACTT
>NW_017300142.1:34617-37081 GCF_001594075.2 Trachymyrmex cornetzi
TTATACTATACGTACAACCGGTACAATTAGGTTATTTTCATGCTAGAAATGAAACCCATAATTTCCACACGCCACATGTTGCCACACGTTAAGTATAAAATTTCTTGAAAAGTTGGTAATACTGACATACTCTACACGCTCGTACTTAACTTTTTACAGTGTCGAGCAGTGTAACACTGTGTCATAGTTGGAACACTTTTGTGTACGACATAGTGTTACACTGTGTCATCTGTGTACGTTGTTGGAAAACACCCCCAGCTAGCAATCCAGCAGGAAAAAAAGCATCGTGTGCCGCTGGCTTTAGCCGCGCGGCAAGCATTTCCGCATCTAGTGTGTAGAAGTCATTAGGATACATCGTCCATTTTTCAAGGTTGGAGATGATATTTGGTTCATATAATTGTACTACATCGCCTAGAAAAGTGGACGATATACCCTAAGGGTGAATTTCCACTGAACGCGTCACGCGTCGCATCGTCGAAAGAGAGAAAGAGAGGGGTTGTGTATTTATACAATCTTATCTCTCTCTTTCTCTCTTTCATGACGCGACGCGTGACGCGCTCAGTGGAAACGTACCATTATGGTACGTTTCCACTAAGTACGTCACGCGTCGCATCGTCCATCGCGTCACGACGCGACGCGAAAGAGAGAAAGAGAGGGATATAAACTTCACTCTTTCTTTTTTTCGCGTCGCATCGTGACGCGATGAATGACACAACGCGTGACGCGCTCAGTGGATACGTACTCTAATAGCGTTTTCGGCCCGATCGGGTTTACACCAACTTGGTTGGATTAATCGTTCCTATTGGTTGACGTCACCCGCTCTACCAATAAGAGAACACAAAACGCCAACCCAGATTAATCCAACCCAGATTGGTGCAAACCTGGCCGGGCCAAAAATGCTATAAGAAAAGTGGACGTTGCTATGTAGTTTACATCAACTTTGTCAGAGAGCAGTAGTGCGTGATTGGTTGAATTTTGTTCCGCTGCCGCATGAACCGCTCCGTGTGGAATTCCGTCGCCGGCACTTGAAGAGGAAAGACCTCTAAGGCTGGTATTCATAGTCGATTCTTATTTCAAGACCGTCTTAAGTAATGTCTTAAGACGCTAATGCAGTTCGTGACTTCTTAAGACCGTACTTAAGACGGTCTTGAATATAGGGGTATATCCACACAAACTTGCATAGTCGCATAAACGTATGCATAAAGAAAATTACCTAATCACATTTCTTCTATAGAGACGCACGTAAAATATGATTGGATAATTTTCTTTATGCATACGTTTATGCGACTATGCAAGTTTGTATGGATATACCCTAAGATCTGACTATGAATACCGGCCTAAGTAATTGCTTCAAAATGCCGAAGTTTGTCGGAATCCTTTTTTAATATTCAGTATTAAAGAGAAATTTGATATATATGGTGAAGATTTACTCATTGAAAGAGTCTATTCAAGCACATAATACAATTAATATTGAAAGGCTAACAGTCTGAGATACTTTTATTGAAAAATATATACACACGGACAGTGCGTGAATCACGAATGTAACTGCATTTGCTGAGAGGTGTCTATACTTTTTCACGTGATCTTATCAAAGAACAGTACAAAAAAAATTGAATTTTCGTAAACATCAAGATTAACACTCACCACTATTGAGATATACTATCGGAGTCAAACATCACAAGGAAAGATCAAAATTAACTTTCATCGGGACTTTGGAGATGATATCAGTTAATATTTGGAAATCTTCCGAGAAATTTGATTGTCCAATTATCCCACCACTGAGAGTCTGGGGGCTTATTACGGTTCTCGGATTGGGTGAAAATGACGGAAGTGAGCAACTCACCCAATTATATTTAATCTCACCTCGTGAAAATACGAAGTTACTCGCGTGAATAGGCTCGGCACGAAATTTATAAGTGAAAAGGTGAAATGAAAATAAGAGTGACGAAGAAAGAAGACTCTTTTGCGCACACAATGGATAATTTAGTAATTGAAATATTAATGCAACGTCGAGAAAATGTAAAGCTTAGAACAGTGGTCGCAAGGATTTGCACATTTCAGGCCGATTCCGGCGCGCGACCCCCACCACCGCACTGCCGAGCCGCCGGGCAGTCACGTGACACTCTGACTCAGAGGCGCTCCTATACCAGAAATATACTTAAGGGTGCGTTCCGTTTCTCGCATGATGCGCATAATGCATCGTTTATCCTTGTTGCTCACCAAATGTTAAACAAGGACAATGGATGCATCATGCACATTATGCGCGATACGGAACGCACCTTAAGAGCGCGCCTTCCGCCAAATTATTATTGAAATGTTTTTTATTAAATAATTTATATAATTATATTATTTATTTAATAATTTATATAGTTATATTATTTATTTAATGATTTATATTATATTACCAGGTATATAAATATGAAACCGGAATTTTTTAATAGAAAATACACGTTTATTGCATGAA
>NW_017300142.1:37305-45761 GCF_001594075.2 Trachymyrmex cornetzi
AAACCGATAGAGATGTTGCTGAGCCTAAAAATTATACGAAGAAGAAAAAGAAGAAACTAAAGACTAAATGTATAAACAACAATGGGCAGTTCAAATTAGTTTAATAATATATGTTATAAATATAAGATAATTTCACGCAACAAATATCTAGCGTTGACTCCAACTGCCCATTGTTGTTTATACATTTAGTTTGATTATTTGAGGAGTCCATAGATTGTAATTTTCTTCATGTATTGTATATATAAATTATTTAATAAAAAACATTTCACTAATAATTTGGCGGAAGGCACGCTCTTACATTGTAATATATTACATTGTAATGTATTAGAAAACTACGTATTAGAAACTATTTAAGATATAAGAGTATTTCATTAAAGAACAATGAATAAATTTACAATAGAAAATTTTATGTTTGTCACGTCCGAAGTCGCGTGTTTGTCGTGATTGTTGTCTTTAGACGCGGCATAGGTTTTATGGAGCGCGGGCGCGGAACGGGGCGCGCGGGGCGAAGCCTTGGCTTCTACAAAGATAATGCTTTCGGTAGTTGTTTACGCGCATGGTGGAAATATATAAGGTGAAACAATACGCATAATGGCGGTAGCAATACTGGAGATAGCCAATCAAATATATCCGAATATGCACTTTCCTACTGCGCATCTATCAGATTGCTTCACCTTATTATATTTCCACCATGGTTTACGCGTATAGGGGCAGGCTGCTGTCACCAGTGCCTTTCGTAAAGACACGAAATCTTATTGTTGATCGGAGATTCCTGAGGATGCTTTTATTTAATACCGGCTCCTTCGAGGTCCTTCAGAGAGAAAAATAATTTGGAGAGTCAGAGGAGTTATCAGATTGTATAAGCACCCTCGTGTGCTGTGAGCACTAGTTAATCATGGAAATTATTATAATCTCTCGAGAGGGCAGCTGTAAGTTAGTCATCATATTACTCGCTCTATCTACTCTCTCCGTTCTGAAGGAAGAATCTGGAAGGAATATAAATGAACGACGCGAATTAGTTTTCTACTATTTTAATGTGATAATTGCAAGGGTTAATCTAGGTTTTTATCTAGGTGTCGATTATTCTAGGTTTCAATGTGTTTGTAAAAGAGAAATAAAATTTTAAAAGAGGGGGAAGGGTTGTGGAGGCTCGACGCCGATGAAGGCGCTCGTTTGAGCTACACGGGAAGATGTGGCTCGTCGGCACGCCTACATGAGCCGCGCTTGGAGTCACGGGTGAGGATGGTTTTAACGACGCCTGGGGAGGCGCACGGTTAAGGCCGGATTTCGAGGTTTCAAGGGAAGTCGCTTGCGCTCATCATAAGCGCGATATTCTTACCTTAGCTTGCTCTAGGATGGAAGAAAATAGGAACCGAGTCCGTGAACATGCTCGTTTATATATCGTTAGCATTGCGGCCCCTCGCGGTAAGGGGATGTTCTCGTCCTCGTGCCGTTGCGAAGTCTCTAGTACGTGCCGATTATGTTATTTGTGATTTGCTCTAATAATGATTAGATTTTAGTTAGATTGCGCATTTTATTTTACTCTGTGGGGGTCGCGAGATTCGTATTAACGTTCAGTCGTCGCGTTGCGGCAGAACTTGCATTTGTTCTCTGCGCGTTTTTTCATCGTAAGTTTCTGTATTGTTCCGGATCTTTTCGTTCTTTGTGCGCGTGGAATTTTTGTGTTTGTTTAAGGTTTTCTCTTGGTTATGTGCTTCGATTTTATTCGTGATGATTTCGTTCGTATTCAGAGGCCTTTTGTGACCGGTGGGTGCATTCAGGGTTGTGCGGCAATACATTGCGTTGGCGTTATGCGTTTTTATTAATTTTCCGCAGGTCTGCGGTTTTTCCTTGCAGCTGCGTCGAGGTCGGTTGTTATATTAGTTATTCCCTATCCCGTGTTAACGGTGTTTTCTTGCTAAAGTGCATTCTTGCATCGTTTTTAGCATTTATAATTTGGCGCAGGCGCAGTATGCGCGGCGTTCAATCGCGACGGTTTCGGTTGCTTGGTCTATAGCAGCTGTACGCGATTGTAGTCGGCACATATTATGTCTGTTCGCTATATTCCATGCTCGCGCACGCTTGGTAAAAGGACGGGGCGCTACAGTGCACGCGCACCGGACGTTACAATGTTAATCGATTATTTAATATAAATATAAATTATTTAATATAATATAAATTATTAAATAAATAATATAATTATATAAATTATTTAATAAAAAACATTTCAATAATAATTTGGCGGAAGGCGCGCTCCCAGTATATTTCTGGTATGGGAGCGCCCCTGAGTCAGAGCGTCACGTGACCGCCCGGCGGCTCGGCCGTGCGGTGGTGAAGGTCGCGCGCCGGAATCGGCCCGAAATGTGCAAATCTTTGCGACCACTGGCTTAGAATACGAAGGAAACTAAAGGGTCCTCTACATAGAAGTCGTAGATGGTCGTGGAGTCAAATATAAGGAGAATACAATCAAATATGAGGAGAATACTCGATTGGAATTGGTCAGTTTCCTACGACTTAAGACTCCACGACCGTCTACGACTTCTATGTAGAGGACCCTTAAGGGATGCCTCAACATCCATTTGGTATACCAGAAAGTGAATTCCGCAGTTTTTACAGGTAAATGTGATTTTATATACTTTTAGAGGTTACATTTTCTGAAAAATTGACTTACAATGAAAAGTAAAAATCGATTAAAGTGAGTATATTGTAAACTTATTTATAATTTTTCAAAGATAAATTGTAATAATAGACAATAAGCATAAACGAGATTTTTCATTGATTGATCAATCGTATTATGCATAAATGCAGCTTTTTACAAAAGAATTATTTTTTAGCATAATGCGATTGATTAAACAATGAATTAAAAAGCTTGACTTATAATTACTTCTAAGCTGGAAACACAATAGACACAAGCAATAGGCACAGGCAACAGGGAATAACGAGCCGTCCAATCAGAGCTCTGGGATATAATATCGAACTTATATCCCAAAGCTCTGATTGTACGGCTCGTTATTTCTTGTTTCCTGTGCCTATTGCCTGTGTCTATTGTGTTTCCAGCTTTAACTTCACTTTGTGTACAGTCAGAAGCAATGGCCTAGTTTTCACCGAGGATTTAAACCGGATCAGAATGTAAGAACCATAGACATATAAGATAGACCCAGCATCTATAGTATATGTTGGGGTTTGGCAGAACGGTGCGAGAGGCAAAATATCGGGGCAACCTGTCCTTCTCTGTGCGTGCATCTTGGCATTCTTAACAAAATCAAAATGACTGACTATGTTAGGATCGTCTGTATTCTTTGCCCATTATTATAATTGTGTTACTTTGCGTCACCCAGTATTCTGATGAACAAGGAAAAAATATCCTGTCGCACGTAAATAAAACATGTTGTACGTATTGTATGCATATACATAAGTAGAGGTTAAAATGTTTTACTTACGTATGAAAGAATATTTTTCCTGTTCGCCAAATTTCTTTTAATGCCCACATGCGTTGCACGTCTTCATATTCAATTTTTTTTAATAAAAAACGCAAAAAGAAACGCAATACTAACAGTTATTAATAATGGGTGCAAAGAATACAGACAATTCGAACACAGGCAGCAATTTTGAATTTGTCAAGATTGTCAAGATGCGCGCGTAGAGAAGGACAGGTTACCCCGATATTTGAGGTTTGTTCGCGTTGCATGCTCCAACATGTTCTAACATACTCCTACCATAGCTCCTATTCACTCATCAAGCGCGTTGGAGTGAGTAGGAGCTACAGTTGGAAGAAGTAGGAGTATGTTGGAGCTAGAGTCCTAGATTTATCAGAGAGGCATTTATGATTTATCATATTGGAACATATTGGAGCATGCGACGCAAACAAACCCTTTGACTCTCGCACCCATGGTGTAATAAGCTTATTACACCATGCTCGCACCGTTCTGCCAAACCCAGCATATACTATAGAAAAGTATACGGATGCAGGGTCTATCTTTTATGTCTATGGTAAGAACCAACCAATTACAGTCGAGTATTCCCCTAGGGGTCGATTCTGTATCTTCAAACAAAGTGAAAATTACAAAAGTGAGCAAATTTACTAGGTGTTGACCAATGAAATGGGAGGATCCCGTTTGCCTACAATCCCGATTGCACACACCACTCGTATCAGCTGGTGCCTAGTAATTTTTCACTGCTTTACCAATGAGAATATTTTATTTTTAAATTGGCCAATTAGCGCCACATGTGTACAATATACAATGTGTGCAATCGGAGCCTTCCCCAATGAAATTATCAATATCCTAGTATGCTTGACTGTAGTTAGTTCTTACATTCTGATCCGGTTTTAATCCTCGGTGGAAACTAGGCCAATGAGATTGCGACACTTTTTTTCGATGGGTTTCGGATTCGGAATGCAACTTACTCACGAGCAATTGGTTCTTATTCATAAATCCACAAATAAGAACCAATCACTCGGTCAGTAATAGCGTTTTCGGCCCGATCGGGTTTGCACCAACCTGGGTTGGATTAATCTTTCCTATTGGTTGACGTCACCCGCTCTACCAATAGGAGAGCACAAAACGCCATTAATCTAACCCAGGTTGGTGCGAATCTGGCCGGGCCGAAAACGCTATAAGCTGCATTCCGAAAACCATTGAAAAAAAGTGTCGCAACCTTATTGCTTCTGACTGGGGGTGATCCCGATTGATCACGGCTCGATTGGACACCACCAATCACAGCGACCAGGTGCCTAGGAGCTTTGTAGTCTCAAGCGCTGTGAATGGCTCGTGTCCAATTGAGCCGTGTCCAACTGGGTACCACCCTTCTGACTGTACAAACCTATGACTATCAATTTCAAAATGTGAGGATACTATACCGGAAATACCTAGTTACTTCACATTTTAACTTAAAAGTTCCGTAATTAGATGACTAAAGTCACGTGAAATGAAAATGCGAAAAGTGATTAAATTCACGGAGAAACCGTAATAAGTTCCCTGGAGTCTTTTAGCTTCGTGGGTTCAAAGCATTGATAAGATGGGTGGCACCCAGTTCGACACGGCTCAATTGGACACGAGCCACTCACAGCGCTTGAGACGAGTGGCACCCAGTTGGACACGGCTCAATTGGACACGAGCCACTCACAGCGCTTGAGACTACAAAGCTCCTAAGCACCGGTCTCTGTGATTGGTGGTGTCCAATAGAGCCGTGGTCAATCGGGATCACCCCGCTTGAGACTACAAAGCTCCTAGGCATCTGGTCGCTATAATTGGTGATGTCCAATCGAGCCGTGATCAATCGGGATCACCCCGATAAGATCTCCAATTTAACCTCAAAGAAGAGTTATTTATTATTCCATTTTTTTGAGACCTCTGCTCCCCGAGGAAGTTATTCATTGGATCATAAGATTCGTTATTTCTGAGGATCAATTCTGTATCATGAAACGAGATGAAAATTACAAAAGTGAGCGAATTTACTAGAATACTAATAATTTCATTGGTCAACATCTAGTAAATTTGCTCACTTTTGTAATTTTCACCTTGTTTGAAGATACAGAATCGACCCCCTGCATGGTACTGTGACTCTAAAGGTGCCTTTTCATGCTGACGCTAGTTTTCAGCTGTTTTCAGCGTCAAAATAAATCGCGAGATTAAAATTGACGTTTGCACCAACCTTGGTTGGATTAAGAAATTTGTTCGCGTCGCGCATACTCCAACATGCTTCAACATGTTTCTACCATAGCTCCTACTCACTCTAACGAGCGCGTTTGAGTGAATAGGAGCTACAGTTGGAGGAAGTAGGAGTATGTTGGAGCATGCGATGCGAACAAACCCTAATCTTTCCTATTGATTGACGTCACCCGCTCTACCAATAGGAGAGCACAAAACGCCATTAATCCAACCCAGGTTGGTGCAAACCTGGCCGGGCTGAAAACGTTATTATTTTGACGCCGAAAATGAGCGTCGAGTGTCGGCATGAAAAGACACCTTAAATTTGAGTCGAAAACCGATCAAGGGGAAACCAAAAGAAAAAAAGAACCGCTCCATGTGACTTCAGCCTGACGCTTGCATGTAAATGCACCTTTAGCTATACTTGCATGCTGCGCATATGCGGCATATGCAATACCGTCTACTGTACATGCGCAATTACAGCTATGTACAGTTAGAAAAGCATAAAGATACCACATATGCAGGGATGGGCGAGGTTCAAGAGAAAGCATCGATTCTATAATAATCGATTATGATCCAATCCGATTTTCGATTAACCGATTCATTGTAGAAGAAAACATCCATGTTGTAAAATCGATGATTAAAAAAAAAACTGATTGCTACATTTTTTTCTTATTACAATTTTTAGAAATATATTGAATAATTTTTAAAATGATTTTTATTACAAAATAAAAGAAAAAATAGAGTATCTACAATTTTATGTACCCCCACAGAAAAAAAAATTTACTTGTTTCAAGTAAACATATTTTCTTGAACTGTAATTTATTGATTGAAAGAATTAATTACTTGCCACAATAAATTTGTTTTTTGTTCCAATAAAATATTATCCTGAAGCAAATAATTTATCAAAAAATATAAAGAAAATATTTTATTCTAATAAAAACACAATTACTTGTCAGTAGAAAATTGTTTCATTAAATCTAATAAATGTCATTACTTGAATCTGATTGTTGTTAATAAAAGAACATTTTTCTAAAATTTATGACATGGGTATTAGAAATTGTACATTGATTACTTTTTACAGAATATAATTTTTATTTTGGAAAGCAATTTCTTGGTTACCAAAAATATTTACTAGTAACAAGAAAATTGTTTCATAAATTAATTAAATGCCTGCTAGGAACTGCCTCTCTAGTCTCTAATAAATCTAGGAATCTAGGGTTAAGCCCATGACACATACAAGAACGTAAGGCCGTAACACGCAAGCAGTAAGTGAATTGACCAATCACAGCAGAGACCGTAAGGCCAGTAGCGAATCCAATGTTAAGCCGGGAGCACATAGAAAAACGTAAGTCCGTAAGACGTAATCAGTAAGGAAATCGTAACATTGGATTCGCTACTGGCCTTACGGTCTCTGCTGTGATTGGTCAATTCACTTACTGCTTGCGTGTTACGGCCTTACGTTCTTGTATGTGTCATGGGCATCGACATCTAGAATGGACCGCTGATGGCAATGGTGGGGGTAGAAAGACGATTACAGTGAGAGGCAGGAATAATAAGATCGTTCTTTCTCTGTTTACTGAAGCCTGATTGGTTGTTGTTAATGGGCTTTACGATTTCCTTACTGATTACGTCTTTTACGGACTTACGTTTTTCTATGTGCTCCCGGCTTTATATCTTTGGGTAGATCAATGAGAGCCAATCATAATCGATGTCATTAAAAAAAAAGATCGATGTACCGATTAATCGACTTCCAGAATATCGAGCATCGATTATTGAGCGGAAAAAACATCGATTTTTGTATGATCGATGAAGCGTCGCCCATCCCTAATTATTGCAGTTGTAAAAATGGAGCCAGTGTTTTTCTATATTTATTTCTTATTCTACAATTAATATATATTTTTGTCATGATTTCGATGTTTTCTTTGGAACTTTGTTCGACGTCTCGCCGATTTTCTGTTTTTCTGAACCTTTTGTTCATTTTTTTTCCAAGTATGTTTATTCTTTCGCGATAAGTTAAATTTTTTCATTAATCTTTGTCCGAATTGCCAAGAATTTTATTCAAATTTATACCAATATTGATATACAATATATACACGTTAAGTGGAATTGCTCATTCATTATATATTAGAAAAAGGGGAATTAGTGAAATTCATGCAAGGTTAGAAATGGAGATTAAAAGGCTGAAATATATTATACTATATACGATTTATAATACATTTATAATACAACAATTTTTTGTCAAAAATTAAGATCAATTGAAATTGCGAATTGCAACCAGTTATATGAGAGTAAGAGAAAAAAAAAGTAATTCGAATTTGTCAACCCAGTGAAGAGAAAAAAATTTAGAGGCTAAATAGTTTTTTAGGTAATTATTCAGAATACCTCCCTCACCTCCGATTTCGATAAAATTAGGCTCATTCGACGCGTTTTTGCATGAAACGAAAGAATCTGGCAGAAAAAAGTGTCGCTCTGCCTCGCGAACCGAGATATTTAGCGTTAAAGTTGACGACTATGGAGGTTAAGAAATCTGTCATACCGACTATGGCCGTGGTCCGAATCATGTTGACAACGCTCATGAGCATTGTTTGTCTTCGTTTAACATTTAACAAACAACAAGGATGAAATGATTTTTAAGCGTTGTGAGCGTGTATCGGACCGCGGCCTATGTGTAATAAATTAAACGTATGTAGTAATGCTTAGACAGTGTCCGCTTGGAATATTTCTAACCCATGTAGACAGTGAGGTGTGAGAACGCGATCTTTCTACTGTCTAGTTAAAAAGACTGTTTTCGCATACCCCACTGTC
>NW_017300142.1:45870-52745 GCF_001594075.2 Trachymyrmex cornetzi
CCTCCATAGTCGTCAACTTTAACGCTAAATATCTCGGTTCGCGAGGCAGAGCGACACTTTTTTCTGCCAGATTCTTTCGTTTCATGCAAAAACGCGTCGAATGAGCCTAATTTTATCGAAATCGGAGGTGAGGGATTCTGAATAATTACCGGTTTTTTATTTTTCAATGCCCGTCCCATTAAATGGAATGTATAGAATAGAATTTATTTTATTTCAGCGTTTTTAGCCCAGAAGGGGAGAAGTTACAATTTCTATCCTTAATGCATACGTTCATCCATATCTCATCCTTTGGGTTTTACATGCGCTAACATCTAATATTTATTATCTCTTATCTGTTATTGTTTATTACACACTTATCTCTTTTTTCCTGCATATTTGATTTTATATTATTTAACTACATACTTTTGTCTGCTACTTTTGTCTTCTTTATCCTATCCTACATCTAATTATTTATCTAATCATCTTAAATAGGTTATATATGTTTAAGATAATAAATTCTTCAATTAATATAAAGATAACAAGGCCAAGAGTCAATTTTGTTTCTAAAACTTTAAACCATTATTAATAATAAAAAAAACATATGTACAACCAAAAGCTTACTACACGTTTTGACTCTCGGATTGAGCCATCCTCAGATACTTTACATTCTTACTGATACAATTATCTTATTCTAATCAAATTCGTGGTGACAGTTGTATACGATGACATAGTCGAGTGCTTCCATGAAACCATGATCTACTTCAAAAAGATTAACCGATCTATTGTTAATTGTATCATGATGTTCTAATAAATTCTTCATTTGCAGTGAGTCGCTGTGTAATACCACAGGCAAATCAAGAAGATTTACTTCGCTCGTTCAAGAGCTATTCCGACGTGACAATATTTCACTTTACAGTACCGAAAGAGGTGCCTCGAGCTACATGGCAATTTGCTGCTTTTATGGACGATCCTACATGCCATACACGAAAAGTTTACATGTAATATTTTTTCTGACTTTTATCTTAAATAAACTTAAATTTATATACAAGATGTCCTACACCTAACATAATCATCCCTTGTATATCTTTACGGAATAAGATTGAATCAAAAATATGTTCAGACACAAGTTGTATAGCTTATAACGGAGCACAAAGTCAGTTTTTAAAAACTCCTTTATCTAATCGTATGATGATGTAGCCATTTTCTTTAAGTATAATTATACGTAATATTCCTTTAATTTATTTTTACATAATATTCCTTTAATTATTGTGCGTGTTGAAGTATTAAGGTAGAGATGAGAGCAAAGAAGTAATAGTTTGCGATACATTTTATTTATACGCTTTATTCTGACACATTTTGACGTAAAATATTAAATATCTCGTAAACTATCAAGTCTTTGTTAAACGTACCTTAATACTTATTTGTATGCACAGAATATAATAATGAAATTAATCAATTGTCAAAAAAAATGGACGAGATATTTTACATTTCATATCAAACTGTACCAGAGAATAAAGTATAAAATATCTGATAAACTATGGAATTTTTAATATCTCTACCTTAATACTTTTATATGCAGACTCATTAGACGAGTTATATTATGTAAAAAATCGTACAATTCCAATTTATTAAATGGTCATAATCTTCATGTAACCATGACGAATCAATTTTTTTTTAATTGCTTTTACTATAACTTGTGTTCCTCTTATACCATATTTTTCATTTGATCTGTAAAGATAAAAGGAGAGGTCACGTTAGATGGGATATATATCCATTGTAAAAATTATTTATTCAACAAGTGTTTTTAGAATAGTACACAATTCTACAATATGTGATGACTGATTAATCGAATTTTTCTAATAAAAAAATTATAGGAATAGTTGGATGGATAATTATAAGTTATTAATTAATTAATTTAAGCCATCTGTATTACCGATTAAATCGTAATTTTTGTATATATATATATATATATAACAATTACTTTTTTTCTCTTTTACAGATTCGAAAATTCTTTTCCAGGATTAAAATATATGCATTAATACGTGTCTGTAAGATGAGTTTATGCCGAAAAC
This sequence comes from Trachymyrmex cornetzi, assembly GCF_001594075.2. Classification (NCBI taxonomy): domain Eukaryota; kingdom Metazoa; phylum Arthropoda; class Insecta; order Hymenoptera; family Formicidae; genus Trachymyrmex; species Trachymyrmex cornetzi. Next base: position 47,922 of record NW_017300142.1, read on the forward strand.
GACAAAAAATTTCGAAATTGGAATCTTAAGAAAAATTTTGTTTGTTCTCAGCATAAACTTCACCTCACAGATACGTATTAATGCTAGTATACTTTAATCCTGAAAAAAGATTTGCGAATCTGTAAAAAAGGAAAAAAGTAATTGTTACACAAAAATTATGATATAGTCGGTAATACAGACGGTAATCTTTTTACAGATACCTAAAGTTTGGTAGTTATCCAGTAATCACTGCAAATAATGGAATATTTGTATCAACAAAGTCAACCAAATATGATTACGATATCGTAGTTACTACCACTACAACTTATCAGTCGAAAAATGTAACTGTTGTTCCAGTATATGAGCCGCAACCTGGAGATTGGTTTGTAGCAGCTTATATGTCTTATTGGGATGAAAAAGTTCAACAGCAGGTATACTAGCCAATCAGCTATTTAGTTGTATGGATAATTATTACCACTTCGTTATTATAAATATTTTAATTTACAAAAAATATACACAATCTACTTTATTCTTCTTAAAACTTTTTTTAGGGCCTAGGACACAAATGCCAATATAGCATAGGTGCAATAGCTCTATGGTCGCAAATAGATAACATTATAAATATTCCTATTAATTATCAAACGAGATTGCGAACAAGCGCAACGACAACATACTACAAGTAATAATTAAAATTGTTATTTCATTTATTATTACACAAGATGCATTTAATATTTGTTTCTCAGTAGACCGAGAAAAATTATATATTTATGGTGAATTATATTGTCACGCGCGCGCGCGCCCGCGCGCGCACACACACACATATATATATGAATTATATACACATATATATATTTGAATTATATTTTACAATTTACAAGTGCAAGATAATTTAAAAATGTAGGTCTAACTTAAAGAAACCGATTAGGTAAAAGTTATACAAAAGTAGTACGTTTTCCATAAAGGAAACAATGAATCACATTATATTCTTGTTTTTGTCAACATTAAACAAGAATAAAATGATTCTTTGTGTTACGCTGTATTATATTGTGTCATCTATGTCTCTAACTGGGAAAACGCTCTGAATATGCTGCACTATTTTTCATATCACTTTTTGTTAATTACATTACACAAGAAGCAAAATATTCACGTCAATTATAATTTTTATTCAGGATATATGTTCCGTCAGGATTATTGAGCTTCCGTTTATCGGTCTGGAACTGCAACTTTACGTTGCATAATTTTCATGATATTAATAAACCTTGTATCGAGGCTATATACCTGAAAGGACTTGTTTTGCCAACATCCAATTATTTTTATTCCACGGAATCTAAAATTCTTACCACAAACGCTAGTTACTCTTTCATAGAATCTTCTCCTTATGAAGATAGTTATTATTATTTATTAATTGTTTCGAGTAGCATTATAGAATTCAACATCAAGGTTGATACAACAGGTAATTTAACTTTGATACATTTCATTCTCTTGCTGTGTGTATGTATGCATTTATGGACGTAAGTATTGCTGGATTCACACTGGATCCGACATGCGTCATACGACACTCTGCAACCAATAAAAAAATAGGATTTTGCTTCGTATCATCGATACAAAATAAAATTCTGCTTTCTGATTGGTTGCAGAACGTTGTATGACACACGTCGGATCCAGTGTGAATCCAGCATTTGTGTATATATACACGCCCACATAACACAGTTCTCCGAAGGATTTTTTTTTACCCCGGATCTATAATAGGTGTTTTAAGCCTTAAGTCGTAAGAAATTGACCAATTACAATCGAATCCGAGAAGAATAAGCGACTGTGATTCGCCTATTTCTTATGGCTTAAGACTTAAAACCTTATTGTAGATCCGGACTTAGGCTCGGTTGCACCAACGTTACTTTGATTTTAAGCGAAACTTAAAACTCTCTCTATCTCGTTTTAAAACCGAAAAGAGACAGGAACAAAGAGAGTTTTAAGTCTCACTTAAAATTAAAGTAACGTTGGTGCAACCGGGCCTTAGACTTCCTCTGCAAAACTGTGGTTGCGTGTGCGCGCGCGCGCGCGCGTGTGTATGTACATTCATATATTTACGTACGTGCATTTGGCATAACTGGAAAATTAAACGAATACAATAGACTCGATATACAAATATACCTTTTATTAATACCTTTTCGCAAATTCCATAAACGAGCGAATTTTCGATAGTTCGTATATTGTCGAGAGTAAACAAATTGCAACAATATATCGAATTCAAATGTAGTTGTAACATCAAGTAATCATGATTGTTTTTATGTACACACAAACAAAAATGTTAATTATACATAAGCGCGCGTATGTGTAAAAAGAATGTACAAATGTAATAAAAGAAATATATAAATAATTATTTCAGAGTGTCCAATCGGATTAACAGAAAAATCGTTTACTAGAGAATACACGGACATAATTCCTTTAAGTTTTAATTCTATAACGGGAACGAGTACTTACAAAGAGTTAATAAAACACAGATGGTATAATGAAGAAATCAATGGTAGCAAATTTTACAATAGAGATGAATTTTATCGAAAAAATAAAAAGCGAGATACTGATAATCAGTGTATACCAAGACATCGATTAGTTCGTGTTAAACATGCGGAAACATTTTCAACCGTTTATTTTCTGCAGGTGATATCTATCATATTAAGATGAGCCGTGCATTTTTTGTTTTTACGCTATATGGAATAAAGATTGGAACATGATATATATATTTTTAATTGTTTATATGATAACGACTAGTTGGTATATTAACACTGTTTTCCATCATCAAAATTTTTAGGGAAAAGAGTGGTTAACTTCAAGACTAATATTAACTGATTCAGTCCCGATGATGACGCAATTTGATATTTTACCATTGATAGATATCGGTGGCACACTTGATATCAATGTACATCTGGAAGTAAAGAAGGTAAAAGTTTTAAGATGTTAAATTTTTCAAGTACTTAATTAAGGTAGTTTTCTTCAACTTTTATCTTTTTATGCACATTATAAAGATAAAGGAAGGAACATTTCAGTCAGATTTGCGCGTCTCAAGACTGAAAACCATTTCACTTACGGCCCTTAAAAATTTTTAATTAAAAAAAACGTTCATTTTTTTCCCTCTTCAAGATCTTTACTCTTAGCATACAAACGCGCGTATAGGTGTCTCGCATATAAAACCCTAGACACGCAATGCTAGGCAATAGTGATAGGAATAGTATATAGATAAGTGATGTGTAATAATTCCTGCATTTTAAAAACGCAATAGAATCGGATGTTTCTGATATTATAAAGTTTCTGCGATTTTCTCTTCAATTTTCAATATTTTCATTCTTATTCTAATGGCACAGAATGAATATTTTACGCGCACAATCGCAATTTTAGCATAAAACAAGTGAAACCGTACGCACCATGGTCAACTCAATTAGCTAAAGCGAGTGCAAGTGAAAGAGCGATAAATGAAATTTATTGTGTAGATAAAATAAATATAAAAGAAATAAACATAAATAAACAAAACGAATTTAGAAAGATTGTATTGATTAATATCGCGATGCGATAAGAAGTTATTAAATTATTTGGGTACTTTAGTGTAAAAGATATTTATTAGTCAAGAATGACTAATAAGTATCATGCATTTTATGTGGGAAGGAAATAAAGGAAGGAGAAGCTGTTTAATAATAGCAGGTTATGTTTCAGAATAGAGGAGCTAAACTTAAAGTGGTTTGACATATTTGGAATCGAATGTTGGATATACTTATGTAATTCTTTTAGCTGTCATCAACGCAATTAATTTTGGTAACAATGTGCATTCAACGAGATCGTATACCTACATTAGAAGACCGTCATTCTTGTCAAAATGGAACTTTGGCGATAAACTTGTCGTCATTAAGCAAGCGTAACGCAAGTTTATCAGTAGCGTATCCACAACCTGGCACATGGTACATTATTATCCTTGCGACATGTTATAATTATGGGTAAGTAAGATTCTTCACCTGAAAAGATTTCGTATAATAGATGCAAGGATACTGGAAAGGTATTGCAGGCTTATCGAATAATTGTGTAGAGGAGCTTTTGATACAAGATTCACCAAAGAATAAATCGTGAATAAGAAGTAGTTTGACTTAATACAATGTAATATTTTGTGTCTGTTTACAGTAAACCTGTACGCTGTCAAATCGAAGAAATATCAATACTATTGAACATACGCACTAAAAAGTGTATGTTTTCTGACCAAAATCCTTGTGGTAATCACGGTATTTGTCAAGAAATTCAAAAGAACATCCTTCACTATGCAACGTGCAATTGTTTCAAAGGTAATGTTATTTTGATGATATAATTTTATGCACCTCTTGTATAGTTTTTAATTTGTTATTGAATTACAATTAAACAATAAAACATACTAATTAATCATTCAGCAATTAATAATTTCACGTTTGAATTTCGTCCAAGGTAACTTTACTGACAATATTAATAATATATTTTTAATTTTTGACACATCATTGTTGAATTCCTGTGTATCGGGGGAGAGGGGGGTGTCTTAAATTTTCATCAGCGAGTTCCATATATGTAACAAATTTTGAATAATTTTGACATCATATTGTATTTTTTATCATAGTATTAGGTGTACAACTTTGCTTCCGTTTTTTTTTCGAAATTCGAGGCTTTATTGTAAAAAACTGGTTATACATTTATGATACAAAGTATTGTCCATCGCTGGCCACTACTTTCTCCCATCTTTCGTACGAATCCCGCGTCGAAAAAACTGGTCATCTTTTGAGGCGATCCACGAATCGATCCAATTTTTTACTTCTTCATAAGACCGGAAGTGCTGGTCAG
>NW_017300142.1:53298-59216 GCF_001594075.2 Trachymyrmex cornetzi
CGACGTGGAAGCATGACCGGGAACTCCCCAAGATTTTCTGCGCTTGGGGTTATCGTAATAAACCCATTTTTCGTCCCCAGTCACAATGCGATGCAGAAATCCCTTCCGTCTTTGCCTTTCAAGCAGCTGTTCACAAGCAAACAAACGCCGTTCAACATCTCTCGGCTTCAACTCGTACGATACCCAATTTTCTTGCTTCTGAATCATTCCCATCGCTTTGAGGCGTTTTGAAATGGTTTTGTTGAATCACTCCCAATAATCGTGTCAATTCTTCTTGATTTTGACACGAGTCGTGATATCAAATAATGCCTCAAATTCTGCATCTTCGAAAACCTTCTCTCTTCCACCGCTATGCCGGTCTTCGACGGCATAAAATCACCGTTCTTGAAGCATTGAAACCACTCATGACACGTTCTTTCACTAATAGCGGCCCCACCATAAGTATTTGAGAGCATTCGATGAGCTTCAGCCGCAGATTTCTTCATATTGAAGCAGAAAATTAAAACCTCCCGCAAATGACGAGAATTTGGCTTGTAAACTGACATTTTCAATCGAGAATAATTTTATGATGCAGACACAAATCGACTAATGTTTCTATGGGGTTATGTTGACAGATGCCCAAGTTTATTGTATGACGTCTATGATCTATTTATTTCGACCACCACTTACCGCTAAAACCATTTATAGGAAAACGGCGGAAGCAAAGTTGCACACCTAATACAATTGTTTACTCTCGCACACACGCATGCAAACCTGCCCGTAATTATATAACTCGATGAAAAAAAATCGTACGAAGCTTTCTAAAAAAGCAAATTAAAGGAAAAGATTCGCTCTTTCGAATGATGTAAATCGCATTTGTGTACAATATGTAGTCCACCCCGTGGAACTCCGCAAATTTCGTAAAAAATTTTGAGGTATGATATATCTTCATTTATGTTTGTGTAACTTCATAAAATCTCCACGAGACCATTTTTTAAAGTAACGATCTGAAAAGTAGAGGTTTCGAGCTGTAAAATGCTTTTTTAAACATCTCGATACGACGATTTTTGACGAAGTTACTCTATCTTGAAGTTTGCCTGTTTTTGCACAGTGAAACAGTTGTTGCGTTAATTTTGTTGTGCAATGTATTTCCCTTTACACAGTTAGCCCCAAATGATCTCCAACTGACCTTGATCTCGTCCTTCAAGGAGATCAAGATCATTGACTTTTTCCATCGCTTTTCTCATTATTCATTAAAAAGTTGTGAACAGAATAATTTTTATAGAATAGTACATAATTTTCAAACGCATCGATGGTATAGAGGAGCATAAGACGTGTAAGTGAGGCTAGAATAAGATTTTCTGCTTCAATTATACAAATTCTCTGCTTTAAAAATACAAATTCTCTGTTTTAAATGTAGAGGAAAGTTGCCGATACTAACATAGGTCTCCTAAAGTGACACTCTCTTATTTCTCAGAAACTAACTATTGCACTTTATTAATACTAATAAAATCATGATCTGTTTAGCTAATTAAAGAAGTACAAACTCATAATTCATATATTTGTGGCTTATTTCTATACCAAATCAGCTAAAAACCAATTCTATGAATCCGAGAAGAAAATTCTTACGGTGTTCTTTTGCAAATTGCGCAATTAAAATAATAGTGACTGTATTATTAATAATATTATGTCATTTTTAATGTTTATAGTTTCACAAATTAGTTTTCTTTACAGAATAGGATATATCTTTATTCGTAGAATAGGAATGTTGGTATTATTGCTTACTATGTCAGTTTTGGAACCCATTTTGTCAGACGATCAATTTTGCATAACTTACAAAAAACTTAATTATTGCAAAATTACAAACAGTATTATAAAAATTGCTTATACTATCTGATAGAAGACACCTTTTACTTTGTATTTGTGTTTTTAGAGTTGTATTTTTATCTTTTGTTTAAGAAATATTGTCTAAAAACAAAGTGGTATGTCGGTGACCTTCCTCTACAAATTTTTGCTTTAAAACACAAAATTTGCTTTAAAGCAGAAAATTTGTTTTTTAAAGTAAAAAATTTGTTTTAATGCTGACAATTTGTGTTTTAAAGCAGACGATTTGTGTTTTAAAGCAGAGAATTTATGGTTTTAAAGCAGAGAATTTGTTTTTAAAGCCTTCTGTCAAGGAGCGTACGACTTTCCACGTGAAGCGAGGTCTACCTCCACCTGCCCCTATCAAGGGAAAATATGCTGAAATGTGTACCTTTATATTTGAAAATTGTGTGTTATTCATAAAAATTGTTCTGTTCATAACGTTTTAATGAATAACGAGCGACAAAAAAGGTCAATGATCTTGAGGATCAAAAGGTCAAGGTCAAGATCAGTTGGAGGTCATTTGGGGCTGTGTAAAGGTAAACATTTATCAAAAAAATTTACTTCAATGACCAATATAATTAAGTGTCACTTCCGAAATGAGAGCTAGGCCGATTTTTTTTTTTTTATTTTATGCAACGTAAAGTGTGCACGATTCGGAATTGACTTGTACAGAAATTATGTGAATAAACTACAAGTTTCTATTAATATTTCAATCATCACCTAGGTTACACAGGATGGGATTGTACAGATATTTCAAATACCATTCCTGCTATTTCTCTTATGAGCACCATACTGCTCACCGCGAGCAATGTTTTTTTCATACCAGCTGTATACGTAGCCGTAAAACAAAAACTGTATGCCGAAGGGCTAGTGTATTTGGTTACGATGCTGTTCTCGTCTCTGTATCACGCTTGTGATGAAAATGGCCGATTTTGCATTACGAAATACGAGGTATATGTTTTCGAATCTTTCTTTATTTTTAGACATCCTACTTGTAGGATCCTACTTGTAGGTAAGCGTAACTGTACTCTAGTCTAGAAAAATAAAATTCTAATATGATATTAAATTTCATTAAAAATAAGAGAAAGCAATTAGTTCAATTATCTTTAATGAATAATAATAAAAAGAAGTTTACACTTCTCTTTCATAATGTGCACACACATATTTTACAATCGAAAATGAATAAATTTCAACTGAATTATTAAAATTTACATCTTTATACCTTAGTACATCATATTTGTGAGATAATATATTTATTTGATACAGATCTTACAATACATGGATTTTTTTTCGAGTATTTTGGCATTTTGGATGACATTGATAGCAATGGCAGAATTACCAAACACTATTGTACCATTATGCCATATGACAGGAGTGTTCGTCATCACTTTTGGAGTGCAGATAAACAGGATGTGCTTAATCAGTATATTGATACCGCTGTCATTGGGTATCATTATACCGGTAATCTAGAATGACTTTCTTTAATCTGATTAATCAGATGGTTCTGCATCAAAGAAAAAATGTTAATGAATAAATAAATAAGGATAAATAATTTTAAATATAAGTAGACAATTTTCTGTAATGAAATATAGAGAACATGATCAAAATTCACATAGAAATAATTGCTGCATCAAGGATTGATAAGAAAATAGCAAATTCTGTTATAGGTTTTCAGACATACCTATCGTACTTTTCAATCCAGAAAATGCAAGAAGCCAAGCCAAAAGATACTACTAGGTTTGCTCTTTGCTATTACAGGTTTATTACTCTATTCTTTCATTGAAACGGAGAAAAATTATCAAGTACGTATGTTTATCCGTGTGTGTGTGTGTGTGTGTGTGTGTGTGTGTGTGTGTGTGTGTGTGTGTGTGTGTGTGTGTGTGTGTGTGTGTGTGAACGTGTGTGTGTGTGTGCGCGCGCGCGCGCGTTTTGCGTGTCTGCGTGCATGCGTGTGTATACAGTTTTTATGCGCACACATGTGTATATTTTATAAATTTTATTGTCTCAAAGAATTACATGTCATAAATAAACTAGCTATTTTTTTGTGAACATTTTAGAGAAATGTTAAAAAAAAGCTTCATAATCTCCATATTATTGCTAACTAAATATCTCGCATTACATCGAATTTGAAGAAAAATAAAAATTTGTAAACTTTTAATTTCATAAGTGATAAAAAATTTTGAGATGTATTTTTATTGTAGAATTTAAATTCTTTTATGAGTGTGTGTGACTAAAACGGATTTTGTTATTAAAAAAAAATGAGAATACATATTGTCTTCTTTTAAGAGTCATATTATTTCTTATTTATTTATTTTGTTGCAGTATGTGCACAGTGTTTGGCACATTATTATGGCAATATCGTTAATATTCTTATTACCACCAGCAAAATTGAAGCAAACTACATCATCGATAAATGCTTCATTCGATGATGATAGTGAATCGTGGAGTTGCAAAGAATTTTACGGGATCCCTACATTTACAATAATCGATCAGGAAAATGGAACAGTAGCGTCAAATTGAATAATATTTATTATAAAAATCAGTTCCCAAGTTTCCTTTTTTTTCTTCCCTTTCCTCCCTTCCTCCCTCCCTCCTACTCCCTCCCTCCCTCTCTCCCTTCCCCTTCTTCCGCTTCTCTTTATCTTTAATAATTATTATTATATATACATATATGTTATTTATATAATTATGTGTGTATGTTTTATAGAAATAAAAGTATATTACATACCTCCCTATATATACCTACATGAGAGATGTCTTTTAAATAAACACTTTTTCAATATATATATGTACCAATTATTAATACATTTCTATACCTAACATTTTTATTCGACTATTGTAATTACGTAATGAACTAACCAAATTTCGTTATAGAGGTGCCAAAGGGTTTACGGGTTATCGCCATGTTGTGATCCATTACTAACGTTTTGTGAACCTTGCTGTTCAAAGGGTCTATTTTTTGTGGCTAAACTACCCAGATAGCAAAATGTTAGCAGGATGTCGACAGACTGGTAGCAGATTTGATCAGAAGATGTTAGTAGACTGATCACAATTGATGTCGCATTCTGCTCTTGTTCTGTCGACAGCACCTGTAAACATTCTATGCAAACAGACTGGTAGCAGAATCAAACAACCTGCTGACAGAATCTGTCTGGTAGCAGATTGCGAGCAGAAACCGAGCAGAGTCTGCTGACATAATTTGACATAACAGCAGATTGGCAGCAGAAACCAAGTAAGATCTGTTATTTTCATTTAAATCTACCTGGTTTCTTATAAGAAATTTTGCATACATATATGTATATGTATAAACAGTTATATATAATTATTCATAATCATATATTTATATATGATATAAAAACTAGAAATAATCAATACAGTTTTATTGCTAAAAAATATTAATTAGCTTCACATTTCAAAATACACATGTCGAGAAAGTTATAAAATAGTAAAAAAAAATATCCGGAGATTCAAAGCACACTCCGAAAGAGCTTGGGAATTTGAGAGATTTACCTATTCGATTTACATATGCCAATTCTTATAGGACTCCTGGAGGTTTTCTTTTTACGAGAAGCAAGTCCATCTTGTGACGAGGCCGTATATGAAAATGGCAGATCTTGCTCGGTTTCTGCTGCCAATCTACCGTCAGGTTATGTCAGCAAGCTGTGCTCGGTTTCAGCTGTTCGCAATGTCAGATTATGCAGCAGCATCGACATCTAGAATGGACCGCTGATGGCAATGGTCGGGGTAAGAAAGACGATTAGAGTGAGGCGTCGTCTGCAATACACGGAGTAAGCAGTAAGATTAAGAAATTGACCAATCACAGTCGAATGTGAGAAGAATAATCGACTGTGATTGGTCAATTTCTTACTCTTACTTCTCACTCCGTGTATTGTAGACGGGCCTTGAAGAGGCAGGAATAATAAGATCGTTCTTTCTCTGTGTACTGAAGCCTGATTGGTTGTTGTTAATCCAATAGTAGTTAGAAACAACAGTAAACAGAGAAAGAACGATCTTATTATTCCTGCCTCTCACTCTAATCGTCTTTCTACCCCCACCATTGCCATCAGCGGTCC
>NW_017300142.1:59545-59959 GCF_001594075.2 Trachymyrmex cornetzi
CTCGTTATGACGTAAGTAAGGACAAAAATCTGATTGGTCATGCGCATGAGCATACCCTTGTCTTTTTATCATGGTCCATTCTAGATGTCGATGTGCAGCAGACTCTGTTTGGTTTCTATCACAAATTTACTGACATTGTCTGATAGTACAAATTTTGTGTACAATTTGTTGCCTTTTTGCAATCAGAAATTGGTAGCAGACTTTGCTCAAAATCTGTCTCTTCAGATTGACTATTTGGATAGTGTATGAGAGTTGTTTGAAAAGTTTGGAGCCTCATGTACGCGTGATGTCAAAACGTTCGTATGTATTGATAAAAGAAAATGAGAAGTCATGTAAAAAAATTACTTAAATATAAATATTGTATATGAATAGATGTATATACACACACACATATATATATATATATATATATAT
>NW_017300142.1:60152-64822 GCF_001594075.2 Trachymyrmex cornetzi
TAGAGGACTTTTCGACTCAGTTTAGTCCGCTTTATCTACACAAAAGTAATTGGCAAAAAAGGTCGGGACATCCTGTATACGCTATAATGTCAACTGCGGTTGCTTTCAACTGCTCTTACTTCACACGACAATTAATTTCATTGAACTTGAGAGCTCTAAAATGTTAAATTAAAACTTGGTAGTTGTATTACAATATTTTATATTAAAGTTAACAGCCTTGAAAATTTAACTTGGTTAAGATACACAAGTTAATTCATAATTAAATTAATTACATTAGAATTTTCAAGTTAAAATAATTAATTAACTTTTTAACTTGGCATTGCCCAATCTTAATTCTTATAGATATCAAGATAAAATTTTTATCTCCATCGCAATAGTAATATTACTAAGTAGAAATAAAGAAACTACCTAATCTTAATGCGGCTATTACTTTTAACACTTGACTAAATTGACTTTATAAATCAAAAAATTAAAGAAAATTACAAATAAATTTAATGGAAAGTGGAATACACACTGTGTATTCCACTTTCTGATAGGTTGAAATTCTTATTCTCTGTTCCCTATTCCTTTTATTGTGCGGAGCCTCTTACGTCTCTACCAAAGATATAATGGACTGCGCGATCCGTGTATGAAAATGGTCGATAGGGATGAGAGAGAGGGACCGTGGCAGACGGCCATTTCTATCTCTTTCCATTCAATGGTATAATGGGAGAGAGAATGAGAGGAAGATTGGCCGTCTGCCATGGTCCCTCTCTCTCATTATTGTCGACCACATTTGATACACTACTTAGGCCCGGTTGTTCCACCTTTTGGTAAATTTAACCTGTTGGGTAAGTAGCAAGATTACCCAATCACACGCGCGGATTGCCAGATTTACCTAACAGGTAAAATTTACCAAAAAAGGTGAAACAATCAACTCTTAGATACGGATCGCGCAGTCCAGTCTCTATGGGTGCGTTCCGTTTCTCGCATGATGCGCATAATGCGTCGTTTATCCTTGTTGCTCACCAAATGTTAAACAAGGACAATGGATGCATCATGCGCATCATGCGCGTTAGTCCGGATCTACAATAGGGGTTTTAAGCCTTAAGCCATAAGAATGGGCGAATCACAGTCGCTTATTCTTCTCGGATTCGACTGTAATTGGTCAGTTTCTTACGGCATAAGGCATAAAACACCTATTGTAGATCCGGACTTACGGAACGCACCTTATGTCTTTGGATAGGATGGACATGCGTTTCAATTACTACGTTTACACGGCACGCTTTACCCTGGATCTACAATAGATTTTTAAGCTTTAAGCCATAAGGAATGGACGAATCACAATCAATTATTCTCCTCGCATTCGACTGTAGTTGGTCAATTTCTTACGGCTTAAGGCTTAAAACACCCATTGTAGATCCGGACTTAAGCCGAAGTTATACATCGATGTTATGTAACTGCCCAATCACAGTCATTCCATTCTTCAGAGGACTAACTATGATTGGCCAGTTTCATAACATCGATGTTATAACTTCGGCGTAAATCGAGCCGTGTAAACGTAGTCACTGAGATATATATATAAGTATTTATATACGGTTGAGTCTATAATACAATTTATTTTCCTCTTTATATCTCGCAGTACATTTTTCTCTCCGAATGTAAACCATACTTCTTTTCGATAGATTATTTCATCTAGAAAGGAACTTTTTAGATAAAACTACATTTAGTGGTTTATCGCTAGAAATAGAAATGTTTTATTTGTTCTTCTTCAATGTTAATGGCACTCGCCGATAAAACAACGGTGATTTCAGCTAGTATAAATATCTATAATGGCTGCGTTCAGCAGACTCAACAGTTTTGCAACCGTTTTGTGATTCTTCGCTAAGATAGGACTATTCCTTTAAATCTAAAAGCCGCGACACAGACTTTTGCATAAAGCATAATGCATAATGCATAAACGAATCAACTAATCAGAATCTTTCCTTTCCTCCCATTCCATGGAAAAGAAGAATTTCGATTGGTTGATTCTCTTATGCACTATGCGTTTATGCGTTATGCAAAAGCTTGTGTCTGGGCTCTAAAAGTATAATCGAATCAGCGCGACGAATCATAAAACGGTTGCAAAACTGTTGAGTCTGCTGAACGCAGCCAATATATCGTAGAAAAATCGTAAAATTGGAATGCAATGCACCGGTAAATAGAACAAGAGAATGATGCAATCAAGACAAAAATGGCAAAGCGTCAGTGCCAGCAGAGAGGTGCCATAATCGCAGCCAAGCTAATACGATGGCAAGATTCTAATCTAGTTAGCAATCCAGCAGGAAAACAAGCAACGTATATTAAGGCCCGTCTACAATACACGGAGTAAGAAGTAAGAGTAAGAAATTGACCAATCACAGTCGATTATTCTTCTCACATTCGACTGTGATTGGTCAATTTCTTACTCTTACTTCTTACTCCGTGTATTGTAGACGACGCCTGAAACGCAAGTTTAAATCATAGTTTAAAAAGACCTTAGTTGCGTTCAGCGGACTCAACAGTTGAGAGTTATAGCGTGCATTCGTTTATGCAACGGTTAGCGCAGTGAGTATCATTTAATCTTTATTCAACACTCGGTGAACAACAAGGATAAAGTAATACTTGTGCGCTTGTCCGGATCTACAATAGAGTTTTAAGCCTTAAACCATAAGAAATGGGCGAATCACAGTCGCTTATTCTTCTCGGATTCGACTGTAATTGGTCAGTTTCTTACGGCATAAGGCATGAAACACCTATTGTAGATCCGGGGTAAGTCCGGATCTACAATAGGTGTTTTAAGCCTTAAGCCTTAAGAAATTGACCAATTACAGTCAAATCCGAGAAGAATAAGCGACTGTGATTCGCCCATTTCTTATGGCTTAAGGCTTAAAACCCTATTGTATAGATCCGGACTAATCGCATCCCTCTTTATAATTCTTATCGTTTCGATTCAACCTGATTCGATCATCGCTCTTTAAAACCTGACTAACGAAGGCTATGTTCCAAAATACACTGCCAGTGCTGAAAATGTATAATACATGTAACGTAAACTATAGATTTTCAGCGCTGACAGCTGGCAGTGAATTTTGGAATACAGCCTAATATGATATCACTGAATACATATCATTTTCACGCGGCGCGGTTCGAGGACCATCAATTGATCAATGCTGCTCATTGTTGACCGATGCGAATTGCGAATTGCGACGCGACGGAAGCGGCGGTAGCGCCTAGCAGCGGTAAGTCCGGATCTACAATAGGTGTTTTATGCCTTATGCCGTAAGAAATTGACCAATTACAGTCGAATCCGAGAAGAATAAGCGACTGTGATTCGCCCATTTCTTATGGCTTAAGGCTTAAAACCCTATTGTAGATCCGGGGTAAGTCCGGATCTACAATAGGTGTTTTATGCCTTATGCCGTAAGAAACTGACCAATTACAGTCGAATCCGAGAAGAATAAGCGACTGTGATTCGCCCATTTCTTATAGCTTAAGGTTTAAAACCCTATTGTAGATCCGGGGTAAGCGGTGGCGGTAGCGACGGTAGCGACCAGTAGTGACGGCCGTCGATGGTGCTCGCCGGTCTGGCCGGTCACGCCGCATTTACCATTAGGTTTTAGCAACCGTCGTGCACAGTCGTGAGTCGAAAAGGAGGATTCGACCCCAAACGTAAGTGATCGGTGATCTGTGCTGTGTGCCAGCTCTTCCACTTTTTCGCTTGCTAGCTGCTTCGTATCCGCCGCTCCTCTCATTTCCCTCGATCTCGACTCGTTCTTAACGGCGGTGCGTTCGCGAATCGCGCCGAAACTCGAATGTCAATTCGATATATTTCGTTGAGTTTCGAATTTCCGTTACGTTATGTAAAATAGGTGATTTTTTTTCTATCGCCGTACAATAAACACATCAAAATAACTCGTGATTTTTCGAGAAAATTTGTGATTTGATCGATAATATTCATCAATAATAAGACTATTTTTCCGAGCACGTGCGAAAATGTGTCTTATTACGCGCGTTTAAAAGGGGCGAGGGCAGAAGGTCCTTTTCATGGGATAATAACAATCGAAATTTGAGTCGACATTCTACCGATTGGATTCCAGAACTGTTGAGTGATTCTTTAATTCGGTACACCTCATGAGGCTCATGACGTAGTCTAACGCCTTGTATGTGTTCGACTGCTCGACGTGTCGCGTCGCGAAGAACCAGAGTATCTTGTGTGATTATATATATATATATCCGGAGGATGGCGAACTTGAAGGTGCGTGTCGATTCACCAAAGGTGCGCTACTCGGAAGATTTCATCGAGGCCGAGTACGAGTATCGGACGATTAGTGTGACCGAGGAGGACGAGAACGATCGCGATACCTACATGGTGAGAATCTGTTCATCGATCCGTTGCGTTCGTCCAATTGTCTCGAGTGTGTCACTAGTGCTCTGTAATGCTGACGCCGGCCGGCCCGGCTGGTCGATATCGGGGTAGTCTGTTTGTCAAGGCTCAAGCTATGCTCTCTTATCTAATTGTAAGAAACGATCGACGAAACTTTCCCCCGCCTTCTCGCTGTAACAGTTTAACAGTCCTTTTATACGTTACATTAGGCCTGTTCTTTTTGGCTGAACTTTTGCACCAGTTCATCGTTTTTCCTTTTCTATCCGGAAGGAAAGAAGAGGAAGAAAGA
>NW_017300142.1:64894-76228 GCF_001594075.2 Trachymyrmex cornetzi
ACACACACACACACACACACACACACAAATTGTACATATATGATACTGACAATCAAATTCCAACAAAAAGGAATTTTTAATGATAAATTCCGTTTTGCTTTTACAAAATTTTTATGTAAAATTTAATATCACGAAGATGTACAAAGATAATTTGAAAATTTGTTATAAACAATCACGATTTTCCAAATTCGCTTTCGTGGAAGAGTAAGGTAATAGATAGAAGAGAGTAGTCTAAATTGGACCTATTTGCAGTTTTTGCTCTCTATAAGGTGTAAATAAAGTCCGATCGTAAAATCGAAGGCGCCATTGGAAAGATCATTTGATTCCCTTCATTTTTGCTTTAGACCATTTGGACGTATCTCTCACCTGTGTTGAACTGTAATGGAAAATGTAAAAACGCTTTTTCCGGTCCGATTTGGAACCAATGGTTCCAAATCGGACCATCCCCTGGTTCGAATCGAAAACTTTTATTTTTATGGATTTTTAGATAAAATTTTTTAATATTTTAATGTATTTTTCTTAGTATTGAGTAAAAACGAGCAATTTGATAGTCCAAGAAAAACATTTTTTCGGAAAAAGAAATTACTGACTGTTTATATTATAAGAATTGAAATTAATAAAACTCGACTAATTTGAGTCTGATGACTCATGATATTTTACTGATTTAATTGCTTGGATCAGATCTGATCAGCAGTTGATCACCAGTATTACAACCAGGCCTATAAGTTATTCACTGTACTGTCCGATTTGGACACGGGTCTTTTCGAACTTTAGAACAAATTTTACAATAAACCGCAAAAGTGATCACAAAATGCTTAATATTTTAACAAAAGTGATAACAAAATGCTTAATATTTTTGAATTCTACACTCTTTAATTATCTTAAATCAATTACTTTTCAAATTTTTAACACCTTTTAAATAATGATTTACAAGGATTTTCTTTTTTAAAAAAATTTTTCGCACTGTGGTTGAAAATACATATTTGCGTCTATGAATGTTATTATGACAGAGAACTGTCATACTGCTATCACATGTTCGGTGTCTTATAAGGACTTTACATTATAAATAGTACGCAAATCTACTTAACCGTATTCATTTAAATTAAAAAGGTCCTATTTGGAATACGGGAGGTCCGATTTAGACCACTCTCCCCTATATATTACACCACAAATTGGCATTGGAATCTATACAAGTTAAAAAAGGACATAAGATCTATTCTTTTTAGCTAAAGTTCTTGCACGGTTCATCTTTCTTCCTTTTCCCTCCATGTTGGAACCAACCGTGCAAAAAGTTCAACTAAAAGAAACAGGCCTATATACACTCCTGCAATCCATTTCTACCAATGTAGATGTAAAATAACTTAAATTTATTCTCGATTTAAAGTTTATCTTTTTCTAATTCTTACAAGTAGAAACGGATGAAAAGTAAGTTGAACCGAAATTAAAATCTACATTGATAAAAGTAGACATCGCGGTTTTTCACGACGGCCTCACGCGCAGTTAATTGTGTGTCATCATACTTACACAAAATTGAATTCTTCGATTATTTTAGCAAAATTTTTTCAAATTACACCTTGCTTTTTGCATTTGTTTCTCGTACACCTTCTTCACTTGCAACTCTGATCCTGTTTGTGATCCTTCTTTTTCTCTTTCTGACATATGCATTTGATAACTTTAAAGTTAAAATTTACATACATTATAATAGATAATAAAGTTTGATTTGTTTCTTTTGTTACGTTATTTAGAAATTATCTGTTTTTCTATTGAGAAAAAGCAAATGTATTATATTATCCCTTAATGTACATAATTAACCTTGAAATATATCGGACATATAAACGGCATTATTGAGTGAGATTGTTCTAGAGACTGCTCTAGAAGGTCTCCATCCATATCGTCGATCCTTGGACGCTCGCGCGCGCGCATATACAGTACAGCCACGTATTATATCTTATCTATTATTCACACATAAACTATTTTTGCAGGACTAGATCGTTCAGAACTTTATTATATTATATGTATACATACAATTTTAGCGCAATTATTGACTGTATAATTTCGATATTGAAAAGTTTAAAAAAATATTATTGACTTGTTATGCATACATATACATATATGTATGTACGAATTATGTTATAATTATACGATGCTGATTTTATTTATACATTAATGTAATATGTTTCCACACGTTTACATGTATTACATTAATTTGTTCGAAGATTACGTAGATACATATTTCCAGTTAAGTACAAGTCTATTTGTGTTTAGATTGGATTCAATTTCAATGACAAATCGCGATTTCTGCAACCATTTCGGTCAATCGTGTGCAATAAAATGTTATCACAATATCATTGTACAATTCTTTCTTCAAATTGTATTTTCTTCATTTTCCGAATATTGTCTCAATTAAAGGTCAAATGAAAATGTTTGTAATAGGTCTGTTTTTTTTTAAATTAAACTAGTGTAGAACTTTTTATACTTAAAGTGAAATATATTATATGTAAATGCATTCCTTTTTATATCTTGATGCAAAACTTATTATATATTCTCCGAAATTTTTTTCAACTGCGATCCTTATTATTATATATATTCTGTATATATTAGAAGAAATCGATTACTCAAAATTAAATTAAATTAAAAACTAAAATTAATGAAAAATTAAACATTTTTGTATCAAGAAAAGAGTTGCGTAAAAGGTGTAGTTGCAATGCTTTTATAGAGATGGATATTCTAATTTTCTCTTGTACTTATATACAGAGTGTCCCAGAATGACCGCCAAATATTTCGTGCGCAGGTAGAGCGGACTCAATTAAAGTAAGTCGAAAAATCCTTTACACACACCATTTTGCAGTTTTTGCAATAGTTAACAAGATATGTTAATTACTAAAAATTGCTGAATATATATTGGTATATTCAATAATTTTTTACTCAATAAAGTACTGTCAACTTTACAGACAAATAGCAATAAGAGACAAAATTATTTATTTTCTTCTAGAGCTCTAAGAATTTTTGCAGAATTTTTTATCAACTTTTTAGTATCTACTGCATTTTCTTATTGGCAATTATATTTTTCCAACGTGAGAAAATGCGGTACTAAAAAATTCTAAAAAAATTTTGAAAACTCAAAACTATGAGAAGTAAATAAACAATTTTTGTCTCTTACTGTTTTTCTATAAAGTTAATATGTAATTATAAGTAAAAAATTATTAAGACCTATAATATTCGCGGCGATTTTTTGTAATTAATATCTTGTCAACTATTGCGAAAATTGCAAAATGGTAGAGGACTTTTCGACTTATTGTTAGTTTAGTCCGCTCTACCCGCGCACGAAATATTTGGCCATCATTCTGGAACACCCTGTATAGGTAGTCACACCTATTTGTACTCGTACTCATACCGTAACTTTACATTATTATGAAAAATGTGTGTGACTATCTCGTATATTTATTTTTATGTAAATGTGTTATACATTCTTTTTTTAAAGAATACAAAACAATTTTGGAATATTTTTTCAAGGGCATGGATTGTTTCTTGTCTTGCAGGTGACACCTATGTCGACAAAATTGCTGATCAGGACCAAGATAAAAGTTCCGAAACTAGGCCTAATGCTGGTAGGCTGGGGTGGTAACAACGGTAGTACCATGACAGCAGCTTTATTGGCGAACAAGCTTAAATTATCGTGGGAGACGAAAGAAGGTCTGAAAACTGCCAACTGGTATGTCTTCCAGAAATTTATTTATATCTTATTATTACCAATATCTTAGCTTGTGTTATTACGTCTATTTCAACTTGGAATTTCGCACATTTTCTATCGTACATTTTCTTCGTGGCATGCGACCTCATTATTTTGTACCATTTCTATTGTGTGCGTTTCTTATTGTGTTCAGGTATGGTTCCCTAACGCAAGCGTCCACGGTGAAATTGGGTAGAAGAATTAAAGGGGAAGATGTTTATGTACCCATCTCTAGCATGCTACCTATGCTGAATCCCAATGACATCGAGATTGATGGCTGGGATATTTCAGATGTAAATCTCGCGGAAGCTATGACGCGTGCCAAAGTGTTGGATGTAAATCTGCAGGTACAGTTGCGGTCCTATATGACTCACATGTGGCCCAAGAAGAGCATATACTATCCCGATTTCATCGCTTCGAACCAGGTAATTTTAATTTCGCTAGAATTTAACAGTGTTGAGGCGAAATTTACGATAGATCCTTAACAATAGATTATTAAAGTTAAGTAATCAATAAAAATTTCTGCATAAAACCTTCGGTTTTCTTACATATAACATGAATTTTCGTCTATCTCCTATATCAGCAATTTTATTGTCTAACAATTTTTTAATTAATCGTAAAATGCAAAATCTAACGTGTGATTTTCGTTATGAAACAAAATTATCATTTTCAGTTTTCTTACGTATAATGTTTCCTACTTCACTTACGCCTGGTCTGCAATGTGCTTTTTGTTTCCTGTTTCTTTCTATTCATCTCTGTTTGTCTCTTGCCTTTTTGATCAAGAAGACAAGAGACAAACAGCAAGAAACAGGAAACAAAAAGCACATTGCAGACCAGGCATTAGATAGCATTAGAACAACTTTATGGAATTTGTTCTTTACTTAAAAATTATATTTGCGCTAAATTTGTTATAATCTTTTAATTTTTTTTTTTTAATATAATTTTGTTATTAATAATTTTAAGGAAATTATTATTGATATTGGCAGAGAGAGAGGGGGGGGATTCACGCGTATTACGTACATATAATTTTTTAAATTTATATTTGTGTGTGTAATTTATATAAAGAAATTCATTATATTGTTGTGGATTCTTATATACATATTTTTCGAAGAGAAAATAAACGAAAAATCATTATAAGTATGCAAGAAAATTAAAGGAAAAAATGTGTCAAAATCTGTAGAGATTAAATAATAAAATTTTAATGTTATTTAAAAAGCTAAATTATATTGTTAGTTTTTCAAGACGGAAAATCATTAAACGGTACCACGTAAGAAAACTGAAGGTGACAACACGTTCAACTGTGAAACAATTAAGAGGTATCAGTAATTTTCAATGTCTTCCATATTTTATAAATATTACTATAAGGATCAAGAAATTACAAAATTATTTTTTATTGTAACATATGTAACATTTTTACGTTTATTTGAAAAGAGTGTATGTATTATATGCATGCGTACACTCAATCAAGAATAAGAATATAAACTTTGTAATTATTCTAAATTGATTAAAAATCGAGTAAAAATGTATCTTTTGTAATTATTAATAAATTTCTGTTTGTGTTTTTATTGACATTTTCTATATTACGTACATTTCTAATAGTAGTAATAATAATAATAATAATGTTATATGATGCAAATGTTTCCTATCTGTGAAATTTTTCTTTTTTTTTTTGTATTTATTAGTGTACTAAAATCTGTACATTTCTTTTATATTAATATTACATATTTTTTTCTCTCCTCCGTGCATACAGTATATGTGTATAAGAATCATATTTATTACATTATGTAACATTGTATATTGCGCTTTTTCTTATCAGTTAAATCACAATTCTCTTTTTACAATAATAAATATTTGCGAAATTTTCTTACGAAGGGCAAAAGAGCAAATAACATCATCATGGGTACCAAGGCCGAGCAACTCAATTTAATTCGCAATGATATAATGCAGTTTAAGACTGCAAAAAGTCTCGATCAAGTTATTGTCTTATGGACCGCAAATACTGAAAGGTTCTCAGAGATCATAACAGGTGTCAACGATACAGCCGACAATCTATTGAAGTCAATCGAGGAAGATCATTCAGAGATCAGTCCCAGCACCATGTTTGCTGTAGCAGCGGCTCTAGAAGGAGTATGACTAAAATTCATATAAAATTCTTTTTTTTACTAATAAAGAAAATGAAGGATACTTGTCCAGATTATTATTTAACAATAGCAATAAAGTTGTTCAATATAAGGCGATTATTTAAAAAAATAGCCAACAGTTATATTTTCTCAAGATTTTACAGATCACTTAGTTAGACGATCACGGTTCAGTAAACCGATTCACTTTAATGATAAAAATGAATAATTTTAATAAACAATATTAAATATTAATGAATAATTTTAACCCTTCGTAGACATACTGAGTCTTTTTTTGTCCGGATAAAATTCACTCGTAAATTTCTTGGCATAAATTTCAGTTTTTATATTAAATAAAACATGTTTAAGTTGAATAACTATTTAACAATGTAACAGAGATGTTGGAAAGTAAACCTGAATTTTTCAAGATTTTTTGACAGTCTAGAACAGTAAAAAAATTTGGCCTGGGCAAAAAAAAAGTGCCTATAGAGTAAGTAAAAGTATGCCTCCGACAGGGTTAATAATGACTAATAATGGGTAATAAAATTGTAATTATTAATTTAGAAGCAGGACAAAATTAGATGTAATTTAAAATTAATTTTTCTCTATGTGTGATGTAAAAGTATTTCTATAAATATGTGTGAATATTATCAAGTAATAGTAATTATTATTAAATATAAATATACACGAGATAATTAATAATACTTGGTCATAATTGAGGATGTGGAATTAAATATACTTAACTACAAACATTTTTCCTTTTACAATTACATATTTCTCTTCCATTCTTATTATATAAACTAATAACAACTGTATGAGTATGTATTCTTCCTCTCTATTTGTATTTATATATTAACAACTGAAAATTGCAATGAGCAGAAATGTGGGCTATTTTGTACATTAAAAAAATTTTTCCAGTGTACCTATATCAACGGATCGCCACAAAACACTTTTGTGCCGGGTGTCCTTGAGTTAGCCAAGAAACAGAAGACATTCGTCGGCGGCGACGACTTCAAGTCCGGTCAAACAAAACTCAAGTCCGTTCTTGTGGATTTTCTCGTATCGGCTGGTATAAAGCCAGTGTCGATTGTCAGCTACAACCATTTAGGGAACAACGATGGATACAATCTATCTGCACCGCAGCAATTTCGCTCAAAAGAGGTATATAATATAAAGAAGAAAATGAAAATGTATGATATATTTGATTTTTATTATACATATGTTTCTCTCTCGCTTTCTCCTCCTTTCTTCCTCCCCCCTCGCCTTTTCTTTTAACTGTAATAGAAATACAAAATCGAAAAATTTAAGAGTTATATTTTTAAGTACTAATCTAAATATTTATATTCACAAAACGTTTCTTGTCAAAATAAGATTATATCTGTCAAAAATACATTGATTGATCAAATGATTATTATTATTATATAATAATTATTTGATTAAATAATTGATTAAATAATCTTATTGGCAAAGAGAAAATCTTATCATAACAATGATTAATAGTGTCATTTTTGTCATTTTTGTTTTACTCTTAAAAACTAGCCTTTTTTAGTTGTATCAATTTTTTAAAATCTATAATATAATATATTATAGGACCGTATATGTGATAACACAAACTATAGAAATCAAAACCTTAAACGGTTTAGCTGGATCTTAATGCTTGTATAATTCTTATGTGAATTTATATACTACGTATGTAGTCCCCAGAAACGCGCGCCGAAATGATTTTTCGGTCTTGAAACGCTAACTCTATTAAACTACCGCAGTAATATCAAGAGTTAAATTGATTGGCAATTTAACAAATTTTAATTTTTTTTTAATCTGTTTTTTTGGGGGGGGGGGTTGTAACGACTTTTTATAAAGTTAGTTTACTTTTGAGAGATTAGAGATTTAATAGGGTAAAATTTACTTTACTCATTCGTGATAATAACTTGAAAATATTTTTTTATTCGTATCACTTTTTTGAAGTAAGGGAACGAGTATATATTATATTTGTGATATATATTATATCACATTTTGATTTATAATTAAAAATTAGAGTATGTATTGTGTATTAAAATATATACGTATTGTACCTTGTACATACATAATCGATCTCACACACAGATCTCCAAGAGTAACGTTGTAGATGATATGGTGGAATCCAACAAGATTCTCTATAAGCCTGGAGAGAAGCCGGACCACTGTATCGTCATCAAATACGTCCCTTACGTCGGTAAGCTTTTATCTTTTACATTGCACTATCTGTAACATCTTTCGTGTAAGTGTAAAAAATTTTTCGAAAAGTTATTTAAAAATGTTACATTTGTACGTATATGCACGTTTATGTATATGCATGTATCAATACCTACATATATGTCTTAAAGCAACGCTTATTTGTAAGAGATAGTTTCAATTATACCGTTTTCTGATGAATGTTTTAAAAATTTGTTAGAATTCTTACAAAATGTTTTAAACGTTTAAAATTCTCAAGTTTCTCAAAAAATGTTGTGAACAATTTCTTGAAAAAGTTGACGATTTTATATTTATGATTCTCACAAAATTTCTCAAAAATTGAGTCTATATTTTTCTCGGATTTTTATAAAAATTTACCTTTATATTTATTTTATATTTCCAGGTGACAGCAAGAGAGCTATGGATGAGTACACTTCTGAAATCATGCTAGGCGGTCACAACACCATCGTAATCCATAATACATGTGAAGATTCGCTTCTTGCGACTCCCATTATTCTCGATCTTGTCATTTTAGCTGAATTATGCTCTCGCATTACCTTTAAGAAAGCGGATACCGATGATGACGAAGAATTCTCTGGCTTCCATAGTATACTTTCTATCTTGTCATATCTCTGCAAAGCCCCACTAGTGCCCTACGGGACTCCGGTGATAAATGCCTTATTTCGACAACGGGCTGCTATCGAAAACATTTTGCGAGCTTGCTTGTCATTGCCACCAGAGGACAACATGTTGCTTGAACACAAAGTCGATTTCAAGATTTAGAGAAAGATGCGATTAGGATAGAAGATAAAGGGTAAGAAATAGAAGAGAAAGAGGAAGGAAATAGAAGGGATATAGAGGACAAAGAAAAGAGTTAAAGAGTGATAATGAAATGTTAGCTCGTTTGTTGTTAAAGGAAAATTGGTAGGTTTTTTTTTATAATTAATTTCCACTCTCTTTGTTATCAAACATCTGATATATGAAAGTACATGTACTATTCATTTCGAAACTATGAAGAGCGAGGAAATGGTTGAATTGAGGACTGATTTTCTAATTTTATTACAAATAATTCAATATGAAAATATAAATTTTGATATGAAAATGGTAATTCCGTCAATATCGACAACACTAACTTGTAATGAACATAAATTTTCGACTATATTTTTGAATACTCAATTATATTAATCGATTACAAAGGACTTTGATTAGAGGAATTTGATTCAAATATTATTGATAAAGTTATTATATTATAGCCAAATTCATTATTCAATATTATTAAATAATGTTAAAATGTTAAGGAAATAAAGTTATTTTTAGTATAAAATCGTTAAGTATCAAAATCATTAACGATATTATCAAATTTTTTTTTCTAATCAAGTTTTTTTTATATTTTGATCGTTTATAATATTTGAGTCTAAATTTATAATCTGTCAATTATTTTTAATCTGTTTACCAAAAACTAGTACATATATATATATACATATATATATATAATATAAATCGATCACATTAATTAATTGCTGTAGATTCAGTTTCGGAAGAAGTATATATTTTGAATAAATATAATTATTAATAAATGTGTGTGCACGTGTATGTGTGTGCGTATGGCATGTATGTGTGTGTAAAGAAAAGATTAAGAATGCAGATATATGATAACGGAGGAAATAAGGAATAACGATGTCAATCTATCGAAAACTATGTATTCCGATGTATTCGATATCTACTAGGTTGAAATCGTACATTATTCCTTCTATTGTGTCTGCATCCTATGAGAATCAAGGATATGTATAGTTTAAATAATAATTGATAAATTATGAATTATTACTAAATTTCGACAAACACATTTTCATTAAACTAATAGTACCGTTCTATATTCGATACTAATAGTATCTTTTTATCTAAAATAAATTTATTTAAAGGAAAAAATTTTCGAATCCCACTCTTTCTTCTCATGATTTATGTGCATCAAAAAGTAGAGATATATATAAGTATATATATATATGTTTCATTGAGTACTCTCGAATAGGATACAATTCCTCAATTGATCAAACAACATCTTATGTCTTATCTTGTGAGTTTCATTAAAAAAAAAATTATTCAAAAGGCTCTATTTTTGTACTGATACATTCCCCTAAAAGAATATATTATTACTATATACGTATTATTATTATTATTATTATTATCGCGGTATACTTTTTTTACTGTGTAATCGTCGATTTATACTAATTGACATAAATAGTTAAATAAAAAGTATAATCTGTTTCATAGCATTTATCAATTAGCGTATAATATATATATGTATGTATAATTTTACGTTGTTATAATTATATATATATATATATATATATATGATCAATATCACATTATCGTCATACGTTATTCTTATAGTAGATATACATATATAAAAATAAATTCGTATTACGCAGAATCTTTCGCAATATTGTATACTAATATTTCCCAATATCCCTTTTTCCAACATTTCAGTGTAGTGTTTTACGACTTATACATAATTCGCAATGTCTATGATACGTTGCATATAATATCCTACTTACAAGTATTTCAGAAATTGATACGAAATACATACTACCTACAATAGTAACATAATAATCATGTATGTACGTACATGTGTGTATTAATTATATTTTTTATTTTTTTTATATCCTACGTATTTTATAAATACATAAAATGTATACGGAAAATTTTTTACGTATATACATATAGATATATACAGATAAATTTGTAGGTATTTTTTACGAATCTGTAAAAAAAGGTTTGTTTTTTTTCTCTGCACTGCTTGCACTAATTCAAGAAGTGTACACTACATCGTTCTTTTTATGTACACTGTAACGGGCTGCTTTCCTTTTAGGAGACACAAACCGACACAGTATGGGTGCTTTCCAGCAAGGACACAATCAAACACAGTGTAACACAGTGAATCGTTTCATCCTTATTTAACGAGCTGTGTCTGACTGTGTCCCTTGCTGGAAAGCACCCTATAACACACTCAAACACAGTGCCACGCTTAAATGGAACGCGATATGTGCAGTGTGTGTATCGTGTGTACCTTTGACTATATACCATGATAAAAATACAAGGGTATGCTCATCAATTGTCTAAAATTCGTTCAGCTTGCGCATGTCCTTGCCTACGTCATATTCGGGTACGCGTTGATTCTGATGGTCGGTTCTGATTCGGGTGCAATCGGTGGTTATCGGTCGTAATTTATCATGGCGTCCATGGCGTAGTGCACGTTGTCATCGGTAGAAGTTAATGTTA
>NW_017300142.1:77088-78086 GCF_001594075.2 Trachymyrmex cornetzi
TATAATATTTGAGGGAAAATTAACAACAATGCAGTGTTTAGCATTCGTCGACTAAGTACCGAGTCACTACCGTGTCTCCAGATGCTGAAAACAGAACAAAATGATGGAAATTGGTTTGCGGGTGTGTTCTAATACTTAATTCTAATACTTAATTAAGTCATTTAATTCATCAAAGTTACACTTGAACAGACTCGAAACACAAGTGGCTGTGTTCCAAAATTGTTTGTCAGCGCTGCGAGCATGTCGTCATAAGTGCATGCTACTAATAGTGTTCCAATTTCATAAGCATGCTTTTTATGCAAACGCAGCTTTCATTTTGGAACGATATTTTCAGTGCTGTCAGCATATAGCGACGTCAGCGAAAAGAAACAAGTAACCTAGAAATATGGAGAGAAGCATACAGAAAAAATTCGTATTTGAAACTATTATAAAGTTAGCACTTGATTCTAGTGATGAAGAGTCTAGTGATTCAGATTCAGAATTAGCGGAAATTATATATAATTATTGCGAACGTCAACCAAGAATACCGAAGGTACAAATAAATGGAAACCAATTTGCTCGAAGCACAAAGATCGTAATAGTAATGAGGAAGTTAAGGAAGTTAAGGAAACGGTATATACCATTGATGTTTCGAGAATAGTCAAAAACCAGTTTGTTTATAGATGGAATCAGATTTGTAGATTGTTAAACAAAATTTTATGCAAAGCTAAATGATTGTATTGAGAAATAATGTACATATTTTGTTAACGCCTATTGTATGTGAATAAAATAAATTTACTTATTGATTTCCTCTTGTACATAGGTTATGTCAATTTTTGTATTTGAATTCGAAATAAGAATAAATATAAGTATGACTACAAAAAGCAGACTACAAAAAAAATTATAAATCTACTCACTACTTCTTGCTTTCTTAAGGTATATCCACACAAACTTGCATAGCCGCATAAACGTATGCATAAAGAAAATTATCCAATCACATTTTATGTACGACTTTAAAA
>NW_017300142.1:78235-78524 GCF_001594075.2 Trachymyrmex cornetzi
TGAAATTCTATAATATGCGTGACGTAAAGTATGGTATGTTAGCGTGCTAACATCGTTGTAAGCGCGTTCTGAATATGGGCCTGAGTTTATACTCAGTGTTACTCTCAGCATCGATTAAAATTAAGGGCTCTCACACATGAAATGCATAACAGAGCATAAGCATAACACAAGACTGCTGGACCAATGAGCCTCTAGCATAATGTCGCCATATTGATTTACATATGATGCTCATTGGTTCAGCGGCCTTATGTTATGCTTATGCTCTGTTATGCATTTCATGTGTGAAAGC
>NW_017300142.1:78608-78983 GCF_001594075.2 Trachymyrmex cornetzi
TCGCGGATACGCTTTACGACTTACTGATGTACTTTTTACTTTTTTGACTACAATTATGACTTGCTGCGATTCTGCGCCTTTGAAATGATTGAAGATGCTTTTATAAAAATTTTCTTCACCAAGAACTTTTAATTTGCGTTGACGAGTTTATATATTTATGGACTTTTGATTCTTGCGTATTTTTATAATTATTTATGTTCTCTTTTGAGGTTTTTTTGTATTACTGAGGATGGTCTAATTGAGACCGAAACGTCTATATGTAATTTTAATTATTAAATATATATTTATTCGCGACGAATATCCTGCGTTCGTAGTTGTATGCCTTTTATCCAATTCTTGTTGTTTTAATATTGAACTACGTTTGACCTAAATTGT
>NW_017300142.1:79615-80878 GCF_001594075.2 Trachymyrmex cornetzi
CCAACTTGAACGATTTGGTTAAGACAGGTTAAGACTTCTGATGTTCTGATTTGCGGCTTATTGTAAAAGGGCTGTTAAGGGTCCTCTACATAGAAGTCGTAGACGGTCGTGGAGTCTTAAGTCGTAGGAAACCAACCAATCACAATCAAATTTAAGGAGAATACTCGATTGCAATTGGCCAGTTTCCTACGACTTAAGACTCCACGACTGTCTACGACTTCTATGTAGAGGACCCTTAACAGTGTAGTGCAATATGGCAGCCCGTATGTGAGGATTTTTAAACTTTTTCTTTGTTTTCAATTTTATACGTGCTAAGCTAAGAGAGTTCATCGAAAGCAATTTTAAACGATAATTTTTAATTAAATTAATAGCATCGTATTAAATCTTAACAGAGACTACAATAAAGATCGAACAAGAAAATGGCTAAGTACTTAAACAAAATAATTATATTAATAAATCATTCATAAATCTCGGTTATCTGGAGTATGCTCCAAAATGTTGCTTTCGAAGAAAATTTTATTAAAAAGTTATACTCAGCGAGAAATGATAATGGAATCGAATTGACGCCATAATCATCAAATCAATGTCGATTCGAAGGGTTCTATTACCATTTTTCATTAGGTACAGTAACATAAACTACAGCTTTTTAGTAAAATTTTCTTCAAAAGCAACGTTTTGAAATCCAAATATATATTGCCCAGATATATTATTAAATATTTTGTATGCTGTTTTGCCCTATCTCTATTTAGGAAATCATTCAAATAATAAATCATTTATTATAAGTCATAACCATAATATTTACTAGAATATTATCATAATATTTATCATAATATTTATTATAAGTCATAATCATAATAGGCCTTCTACGATAAGCCATTAGTCATAAATCAGAAGTTAGAAGCTAACAGCCCTTCTACAATAAGCCGCAAGTCAGAAGTTCTAAGCTATTTTGAGTCATAATCGGTGAAGTTGGCCAATAGCTAACTTGAACGATTTGGTTAAGACAGGTTAAAACTTCTGATCGCCTCGCCCGATGGACATTTCAGGCCCGGAGAGCTCGGCGGGGGCTGGGGACCCCGCTCTCTCGAAGAGCACGGATGGCCATGGGGGACCTGCCGCCCCCGGGACGGAGCTAAAAAGAAAGGAAAGAAAAGGAGGGGGGTCACTCTCACGGAGGAGGACAGGCGGGCCGCCTGGTTCAGGCCCCCTGTCCAGGGCGTGGCCCGGCAAATGAACCCCCTGTCCACTGAGGGGGACAGGGTG
>NW_017300142.1:86290-92339 GCF_001594075.2 Trachymyrmex cornetzi
AAAAAAAAAAAAAGGTTAAGACTTCTGATGTTCTGACTTGCGGCTTATTGTAGAAGGACTGTAAAAATTGACGACTGTGATTGATCAATTTTTAGCTTCTGACTTCTGATTTATGACTAATGGCTTATTGTAGAAGGCCCATAATATTTACTTATATTTATTATAAGTCATAATCATTTATTATTTATGATAAGTCTTTAATAATAAGTTTGTCATTAAATTATATATTATAAAATAACCTAACCATCGTTATTTTCAATTATTATTGGTGGTTCTAATAGTGGCGGTACAATTACGTGTTTTTCGTCCGAAGAATCAAATAATTCAAACATATAAGAAATATCACGATCCATTACGTGATACGCTATATTAGTTACTGTACTAGTACGTTCTTTTCTATCTTGCACTATAGTCCAGTCGTCAGAGACAAAAATACCACTGAACCTCTAAAATGATCCGACCTGGCTGAAATTTGGTATGAATGTCCATTAGTAGTCTCCAAAAAAGATGCAAAAAAGTTTACCACTTGTACCCCCGGGCTTCGTCAGAAATTGCCCCCTAAAGGGGGTAAAAAACGGAAAACATCGATTTCCCAGAAATCTGTGCATGGAAAAAAAAAGTTTCAAACAAAAAATGTAGCTGACACGATTTTGAACAAAAAAGTCCCTTACCACTTTGCTTGTAAAGTGAACCGTTTTCTCAGAAATGAGCAACCTTTCATAGGGTGAAAAAGGAATAGAAGTGGGGCGATTTCTGTAAAAACTGGCGAATATAAAAAGGAGCTTATTTGTTACTAGATGATTCCTAAAAAGTTTATAGCCCCCCCTTAACCCCCCCCCCTCCCTCGAACAGGGAGTCAGAACCTTTGCGGTGGGGGTAAAAATTGTAAATAGTAGAAAAATGGGTTTCATTGTGGTTATTAAAAAAGATAACGAAATACTTGTTCTACTCGTTCAAAACTAAGCCCCCCCCCCCCCCCACCCACAACCAGTATAAAAAAATTACATGTGGAAAAAGGAGATCGAGCGAAAGAAATAAGAATTGTATGGTGTAACAATAATAATAATTGTAATAACAGCCTTTATTACTGTCACATATTTTTGAAAATTGTCTACAAAATCATTCGAAATCGCTGTCATTTTCCTCATCCGTATCCACATCGTCGTTATCGCAATCTTCATCGTCATCCTCTTCTAATAAAATCTGTGCGAAATTGTCGCAGCTTGTAATTTCGCATGACCCGCAAACTGAAGAGCAATTTAAGCCTGCTTTTTTGCAGGAGCATGCTTTTCCGCAACCCTTTGTGCAGTTGCAGAATATCATTTTTAAGAGATTATTCGATGCTGGAGCTTGAGAGTCATGATTTTTGGAACGAGAATATTTTCGCGATCTCGAAACCAACCCCATTCTTCAGGGGGCATATCGTTCGATAGCCACGATTGCACCTGCAGGTACACTCTAAAATAATGTTGTTTAGCTGCATCAGCTGTCGGTGGTAAATTCGCTAAATTAACAGCTTTATTTGTAACAGTTTTTGCAAAGCAGATATAACGATAACTGTTTATACATGCTATTTTTTGCGGTGCTTTATATAGAAACAAAGGAGCCGTCATGCCACTTTCAAAAATGTCCTCTTTTGTTTGATTTGGTCTCTTAAAAATGTCTAAAGCCTGCCTGAAGCTAGCATCGAGGGATAATTTTTTTCAAAGGATGTGAATATCCTTTTCTTCCCGTGATTGTAGAAACACGAGGTTGTATCGCACCCTGAAAATGCATGTAAAAACAGTACATTATCTCGGCAGAATGGAAAGTTGTTCAAACTGTTGTTGGAATAAATTGTTTGACTCTGATTTCCTTTACTCATTTTCATGTAAAAAATCGTTTTGTCTCGTGGAGTGAGGCCTACAAGAAGGATTAGAATGTCTACGTCCTCGGACACTATAAGTACTGGCGAATGGAGAGTTATTAGCGCAGTATTTACTATTAACACATCCGCGTCATCTCGAGCTTGGATAACCGTAAAATTCGCTTGAAGTAAAGCACTTTGTAAATGACGAATTAGCCTTGTTTTGTTGGAGGAATTGGACAGAAATTTTTCTTGTGCAACGGTGACCTTCATGCTCAAGTCGAAATCAATGTCGGAGCATGAATTTGTTTGAGATCTACGTTTACGTTCTATACCTTTTATGCTGGTACTGTCATACTCATACCCATCGAAAACGATCGTACAGTTATCTCCGAAATGGGTACAAATGTATTTTACATACTTGTCAATGATTTCGACGTATTTCTCATTCTGGAACCACACTACCCTATGGAGAATCATACCACCATCAATAACGAAGCAACAATTGTTGGGTAGTTAACTGTCTTCCGGTGCAAACAAGCTAAAAAGTGCCGATTTGACCGTTTTCCTTAAGGCACCATCCAAGAACAATAACAATGGGTAGGGTGAAAGTTCCCATTTAAAGTGCTCCTTCAGTTCTTCCTCACTCTGTTTGGTGACGCAAATGCGTTGGAAGAGTAGCATTGGGTCAACAGCTATTACGTTATCTTGGATTTTAATTTTGCTATGTACTGCAATCAATGGAATGATGCGATCCCGTCGTTTGAGTGTCAATTTGTGAAACGGAGTTCCTATCATTTTCTCTAAACTAGCCTGGCCTAATTCTCGTGCCTTATAGCAATTTATAGTGTCTCCTCCAATAATACCAGTGACAATAGATTTTATACTTTCATGAAACGGAAACGGCTCATGGCATTCGAAGAAATCGGAAAACTTCTTCATATCAGCATTGTCTCGAATCTCTTGCGTCGACATGTTGATCAGATGTTACGAATTTGACGCCGCAAAATTCTTCAATACTTTGACAAATGTCGTAGGTTACTGGAATTCGTGAAATAAATTGCTGACTCATAGCGGAAATTCGCGAATCTCTTGCGTCGACATGTTGATCAGATGTTACGAATTTGACGCCGCAAAATTCCTCAATACTTTGACAAATGTCGTAGGTTACTGGAATTCGTGAAATAAATTGCTGACTCATAGCGGCATTAAACCCGCGGTCAATGATGCTTCCAGTGACTTTGATTAGTCTCATGAGATCTTGCTCAATCGTCATATCGGTGAAGTTCCCGGACCAAAATTTAGCCGTTCGTCTGACAGTGCAAAATCCACGATCAATAAAATTTTGGTATTGTTCGATTTTTTCGGCATGTTCTTGTTCAGAAGAAGAACAGATTTCATCCATTTCGTGGATGTATTGTCGCATATCTTGGACATAAAAGTGGGCAGCTTTAGCATAATGGAGGTGCCCCGAAGCATGAAAAAATGGCAGCATTTTCTCAATTAATATCAACTGTAATCTCAGGTTCCCCATTTTTTTCAGAACGAATGAAACTTTTAGCTATGCCTACCATGCGCACATACTGGATCCACAATTTAGCGGTGTTTCCACGTTTCTCAATTTCATGCGTTTTTGATATGAATTTTGCATTGGCAGTCGAAAAAACGGCAGAATCTTCAATTCTTGCATAGTCGACACTATCTTCAGAGAAAGAATGAAGGTTGTCTTTCATGAGTTTTTTATCTGTTTCAGACATATCAATTTCTGCGATAATTTTATGACATAAAGCCAAATACACGAGAGTGTGTGCTCGTATGGCTCTTGCATAAGCGTGACCTGATAGCATTTTATCCACAGAGTTTTGGCATAGCAGAGACTAAAAATTTCATTTAATCCCGAGCCCGCCATTATGAACCCAATAGCACCCAAGTATGACATCAGCAAATGAAATCCGCCTAGACAAGGCATAATAGTTTTCAAACTATTGTCATTGGGACAGGAATAAATGATTTGAACTGCCTTCTGATATAAAGGTAGATCAAACGTTACGAATACTTTATGGATATTTAAAGACAGTGATAAAGTAGCAGCATGTTTGAGAACTGTAAAAATAGTGTTTGCATCGCTTGGTGGGGAATTAACGAATGGTAGTGGACAAATTCTGCTCAAATTAAAAGATAATTGTTCAGTCAATTTGCCCATAAAACCATTCCACCCAGGGATTTTCTCAGGCAATGTGAATTTACCAAGAAGCCACATAAAATCCGCATTACAAATGATATCAGTATCTACATCGGGGGTTGAAATGTCTCTAACAACGAGTTGTTCATAATTCTTCCCATCAGAATTGTCGAAAATGTGGAAAGGAATTTTCCCGATCTCAGAAAGTTCCGATGCTTTCACGCGACATTTACGTCGTTGAACCCGTTCACGTTTCTCCAAACAGTTTGCTGGTGTTATTATTCGAATGCCACCCATACTATGGAAGGTATTTGCTGCATCTAATGTATTTGTATTAAAATCCGCATTATCGAAAACATATTGACAAAATTATCCAGGTTTAAATTGCAATTGACAATCAAGTGTAGCGCAATCTTAGTAATGAACAGCTTCGGCGTATGAGCAACACACCCCTAAGTTATTCAGTATGTCTATAATTTTTTTAGACGCGAATTTCCGATGGAGCATAACCGCTACTCCAATTTGGAGAGGTGATAGGAAAGACCTTGGACGTACAGCACTCATAATCGCATGACATATGGATGTGCATTTAATATTATAAGATTCTAACGATCCTCTCTTGTTTTTCAAAATAATATTATTTAGCAAAAACTGCAAAGACTCGGGAATTGATGCGTTAACGTCTTCCAGGAATTCATCTGCGGAAAGATAAAACTCAGTTTCACAGATCTTCTCCATTATGTCATTTCGAATAAATGTGGCGGTTTTTTCTAACACATTCAGCTTCTCTTCTTCAACGTCGCAATGTTTTGCATCCAAACAGTGCTTCAAATTATTGTAATCGCTGTCTGTAAAGCTGACAATGGTTGAAGCTCCTTTCTTTGGAGTAAATCGGACCATATTACATCCATACTTTTTTTGCAAATATGTTTTAATTGTTTCCGCAGAAGGAGCATTATCACCTAAAAAAAATGTTTAATTTTGTAGTCTACCTGTATGAGCAGTTAATATATTTTTTTAAATTAAAAATTTTGATCTAAACTTAGAATTGTTGCAACTAATGTCACAGCAAACGAAAAAATATTGAAATGATTCAAGAAGAATGAAACTGTTAAATCTTAAGTATTAAATTGCAGCTTAATTAAATCTTTCTGAATTTCTTTCCTTTCCTTTACAATCAAGAAATTGGATTCGGAATAATTACAAGAAAGCAGAATTTAAGAACTTTAATTCGTTTTCAATACTTTTTCTTTTGCTGGGAAAAGACATAAAAAAAAATTGCAACAAAAGTGTGGAACTTTTTGTAACAGTTTACATTTAATTTACGGTAAGTATTTCAGATTATCCACGTTAATAATTACCTAATACTCCTGCTAATTCTGCGAGTGTACATTGGACATCGTCGTTTTGTTCTATATATTCGTAGATCTTTTCCATATTCCTTGCGATTATATCAGATCTTGACATGGTTGATTGAGGTCGTTTCGAAGTTTCTGCACTGTGCGACAAATTGAGGTAACACTTTTTGTGATATCGGGCCCCCACAGCTTGCAAGTCCTCGGTCAATATTCTTGTGCGTACGGCGTTCATAGAATTGCCCGGTAGATCGTCAATAATTTTTAATATATTCGATTTCAAGCTTGACGTTTCTACTGTCATTATTACTTCTCTCCGGGACTTCTCACGTTTTAGCTGCTTTTCAACGGAAGCTTCTTTGCCGCACAAGAAACACAAATTTCTGAAGTCGAACTTGCAGTGAACGCGTAGCTTTTTACTCACCGGGCTAAATGGAGGAAGATCTCGTTTTGGAGGCCGAAAATTTTTATAAAACAAAGATCCATCTTTCAGAAGAATGTACTTCTTTCTGCATTCCGCATGCACCGTGATATTCTCCAAATCGCCAATTATATCATGAATATCATCTCCACGAGTCAAACTCACACTTTTTAAAGTGTCAATGCCACGAGTCACTGTCACCACCGTATCACTACTCAACGGCTCTCTGCAGATTATGCAAATAT
>NW_017300142.1:93440-93919 GCF_001594075.2 Trachymyrmex cornetzi
GTTTCTGAGAGAACGGTTCATTCTACACAAAAAGTACTAAGAAATATTTTTGTTCAAAATTATCTCAGCTGCATTTTTTGTTTGAAACATTTTTTTCTACGGCGTACAAATTCTTGGGAAATCAATGTTTTCCGTTTTTTCCCCCCTACGAGGGGGGGTTTTAGGGGGAAGCCCGGGGGTAAGAGTGGTAACCTTTTTTGCATCTTTTTTGGGGACTACTAATGTACATTCACACAAAATTTCAGTCAGGTCGGATCATTTTAGATGTCAGATCTCTGACGACTGGACTACTAGTACAATTTCCTATCAGTGCAGTCCGATTTAGTGCTAGTTCAGTGCAGTACTAGTGCACACTAGTGCAGAGAAAAAAAACAAACCTAAAGCAGAGAGGAACCTGAGAGAGGCAATGCCGGCCTAAAACCTGTAACCGCGAAATACTGCCGCGCACTATTGCCCTCTGAAAAGGTGGATGTAAACTA
>NW_017300142.1:100757-108884 GCF_001594075.2 Trachymyrmex cornetzi
TACCCTCAGAGCTATTTAGTTTACATCCACCTTTTCAGAGGGCAATAGTGCGCGGCAGTATTTCGCGGTTACAGGTTTTAGGTCGGCATTGCCTCTCTCAGGTTCCTCTCTGCCTAAAGTATAAAAGTAAATTCATCTCTTTTGCGGTATCGATCGACATACATAAATCGATAGTCTGACTCGAACCAGAAACCGGAGTATCGATATATATGTATATTGCAACGCAATAATAATAACCACCAACCCAACGCGCAACGGCGCAACGTCCAACGGGCGGAACAGCACGACGCGCGACAATCGCAACGACTCACGACTCACTACAGCGGCGGACAGAGTACGCGGGTTGCGACGGACGACTCGTACTCGCGCGATATGACGACATATGAAAGCGTGACGTGACGTGAGGTGATCCGTAGTGATCCATATAGGTTGAGCACGTCGTAGTCGTAGTTCGTACTAGTCGCACACGTCGCTCGCGAGGAAGCGGATAATGTCGTCGCGCGAGGGTAACGTCGTGGGCAGCTGTCTGTAGAATCACCGAGTCTGTAGATATCACCGATAATTCGCCCGCCACCGATCGCGGCCACGTCGCGGTGTCCGCCGCGTTGTCATCCCTGATCCCGCCCGCATCAACGCTGGAAGGGAAGGATGGAGGCGGACTACCAGCCGACGTTAAGTCCGTCGCGGACGTTGACAGGTAAGATGCCAGACTTGGTCGATTTTTTTCGACAAACAAAGGGCGCGTCAAACGCATCCTTTTCGCCCTCCGACTCACCTTCGCCGAGGCGAAGGCGAAGCCATCGATGTGAACTCGACCCGACGCGGATCAAATCGAGAGCCAGCAGAAGCGAGACGCTAAGAGCTACTGTTGGCTAGGAGTCTGTAAATAGAAAGCGTTATGCGTTTGCGATTGTCATTACATCCGCGAGTATAGGTCGTAAAAAAATCGCAGGTTTATATGAAAAGAGCTCTCAGTGACTTAACGATCGTTTGCATTAACGCGAAATTTCAACTCGCTATTAAATATGCGATATGTAGTAATGTGCTGATTAGGTTTCATATATCATATATTTATACAGATAAGGTTTTTTTAAATCTTTTTCATGACACACATTGTGACGCAGGTATCATCATTTTCATCTGTTTTCTATTTATCGTCGACTCATTTCTATTGGCATTTAACAGGAATGGGCAACGACTGCGAAGATCCATATCCTAGCCTGTCAGATTATCACGATTACGAGCCAAATCTGGAATTTGACGATACAGAATTGCAAACTACTTCAAATAATGGTAAATTATATGCATCAAATATATGTTTTGACATCTGTTTTATTAAATAGCAGTAGATTCATCTTCTTATTTCTAGTCTAGAGGGACAAAAAGAGTGAAAGATCTCGTTTATTGTTGTGTAAAAAAAAATATATATATATATGTAGTACAATAGCTATGGTAATTGTTTAAAGTTAACTTAATGTTTACAGCGGCAAGACTTCTGGAAGGAAAATTGGATTTGGTGAGCGGTAGCATAGGTGCTGGGATGGATTATATGGAAAGCCCAGTGAGTGACGGCACAATTGAGGAGAACTTTGAGGAAGCTTTGGTAGATGCTCCAGTTATTGAATCTGGTGTGTGACCTTTTACCTTCTGTTAGTAGCCAGTAAATGTCATGGCATTCTCGGGGCATAGCAGGTGAATTATGTGTAGAACATTGTATAGCTTGTTTTTACATTGCATGGCGTAAGGATGAAAAAGGAAAGGGAATGTGACAGTTGTTTTGCTTTCTTTTTAATCCATTTTGCAACAATAACATTATGTACAATCGTAACATTTGAAGTTAATAAATCTTTTGACGCGTGGAATATACTTTTTTTTTTCTAATAAAACAAGATTGCTCCGAGGATTAAAATTGTTCTTGCTAAATAAAATTTTTAGTTGATATAAATTGTTGCGAGAACACGCTTATGAAATGAACAACCTGATGTCACGACAAATCTGTCTGTTTTAACGAATAGCGGACGATCTGGCTGCTTTAGATGGAGAGCTCGCCGATGAGGAAGATTATCTTGACATATCCAGACATGGTATCGTAGAGGTAGTCGGCGATGATAGTGCCGGTCGTAAAATAATTGTTGTGTCAGCTTGCAAATTGCCCCCTATTGGAAAAGAGACCTTTAATCACGCTAAACTCCTCAGGTGAGTTTGCGATATATCTATGTTATAAAAATGACACACGAGGCATTTATTCCATTGCAAACAATGTGTCTTGCAATTGCCTGTAAATTATTTAAAAATCGCGAGTCATCCTACATCATTTCCAACAGTTGTATGTGCCAAGTTTTTATCTATTTTCTCGGTACTAGCTTTCCATTTTTTTTTTTTAAATAGAATAAAACAAAATAAACTTCTTTCCTATAGGTATCTTACTCATACTTTGGATATGTTCGTGGAACAAGATTATAGTCTCGTCTACTTTCATTATGGCCTTACGTCGAAAAATAAGCCACCCTTATCTTGGTTGTGGCAAGCGTATAAGGCGTTTGATAGAAAATATAAGAAGAATCTCAAAGCTCTGTATCTAGTGCATCCTACTAATTTTATTAGGATTGTGTGGCAAATATTTAAACCAGCTATTAGGTATATGTGAAACCTTTTCTTTTCTAAATGAAAGAGTTGAATATTCTTTTCTCGAGTACTTACATATATATTGCGTAATTTGTTACATTGATTTTTATAGTGTAAAATTCGGACGGAAAATGATGTATGTTAATTATCTGGAGGAATTAGCACAATACGTTAACCTGGATCAACTAATTATACCACCTCAAGTGATAGAGTATGCAATTTAGTTATGCTATTATGCAAAATAGTATTTAAAAAAAATAAAATCTTGTCAAATCAAATTGCACGCAGATGTACTTCACACGGGACGGTTTTTTCAGACACAATGAACAGCTGATGATAAAAAATAAGAAAAATTTGCCGGCGAGTCCACCACAAAGCGCAGTAGTCACACCAGTTGGCACGACTCAGTTCGGTGCTAGTCTGCAATTCATAAAAGAAAATAATAATGGCGATTCGATACCACCGATTCTAAGACAGTGTGTAGAATTTCTCGATACACCTGATGGTACGATATTTCAACAAAAATAATCAGCTTTGTCTTGTTATATGCCAATTGATAATTGTTTTATCGTTGTTTCAGCTCTAGAGACAGAAGGGATATTCAGAAGATCGGCTAACGTAGCGGTAATCAAAGAACTTCAGAATCGCTGTAATCAAGGTT
This sequence comes from Trachymyrmex cornetzi, assembly GCF_001594075.2. NCBI lineage: Eukaryota > Metazoa > Arthropoda > Insecta > Hymenoptera > Formicidae > Trachymyrmex > Trachymyrmex cornetzi. The sequence continues at coordinate 104,044 of NW_017300142.1, forward strand.
TACCTATTGATTTCCAAGGAGACCCGCATATCGCCGCGGTTCTACTTAAGACTTTTCTCCGTGAGCTAGACGAGCCTCTTATGACTTACGAATTGTACGACGAAATCACACAATTCCAAAGTGAGCATATATATTATATTCCTTCCTTTTCTTGTTTTTCCAAGTATTACAGCGACATAAAGTATGTATTTCTTTAAATTTTTTTCTTTTTTTTACTGTAGTATTATCAAAAGACGAACGTCCACGTAAAGTTAAGATATTAATATTGGAGAAACTCCCTGAAGACAACTATCAAGTTCTTAAATACATCGTACAATTTTTATCGAGGGTACGTAACCAATATTCGCAGTCCCGATTTCCTACGAAATGAAAAATCGATCTTTACGTTCATCTGTATCTTTCTTGCTATTGATAGGTAATGGACCGATGCGACTTGAACAAGATGACTTCTGGTAATCTCGCGGTCGTATTTGGACCGAATTTAGTTAGAGCACCGCCAGCGCGTGGAATGTCCCTCTCTGCGATAGGCCCCATCAATCAATTTATAGACTTTTTATTCACCTATCAAGATAAGATATTTATTATTTAAAAGCGACAGCACGGAAGGCCTAATTGTAACATTCAACTAACTACACGTCCACATTTTCATTTGCCGAAATATTTTTATATTCTACGTGATAGAGAAAGAGAGGAGGATAGAAGGAAACACTCAATTGTTCATTTACACAATTGTGATTTTGCACAAGATTTTTTAATACGAATAAGTATAATAATTTTCGGACGAAAGAATAAAACGTTCGAATTGATGCCAGCTGTGCGATATTGGAACACCAGCTCCAAGAGACACGTCTGTATATTTAGAGAAAAATTATGACCAAATACCAAAGATACATGAGAACGTTACGCAGTGAATATAATATGTAAGATTAGCTAGAAATAATGTTTATCTATTTAATAACGCTTAAGAAAATATATAATATATTCGAGGATGAAAAAAAAAATATATCGAGCAGGATGCCTCCGTCGGGATATCGAGAAATAAACCGTAATTTATCTCGATTTTTATTTAAATTTTTTAAAAATCGCTTAATATTACTAAAACTTTCAAACAACGAATTAATTTCTTTTAGCACATTATATAAATCACACACGCATTTCATGTATAATTTTTAAGATTTTAGTTATTTTTATCTTGTTATTTTCTTTATTCAATTAAAAAGTTTAAATTAAATTAATAATTGTTATCAAATAGATTATAATGTTCGTTTTAATGGATTCATTAAAATGAAAATTATAATTTGCATAATAATATCGTCCTCTATTATTTCTTTCCATTAAAATCGAAATTGTTAAAGTTGTTCGATCGTATGTGTTGTATTAATCATGTTAATTAAAGGTCTTGTAGAAACGAAATTTTCATAAAATGTTTTGATATACATTTTAAATCTACAATAGGAAAATTGCAACAAATCGTTTTAATATTTGGCATCCTTTGCATTTCTTGCAGAGAGTTTATACATATTACAAAAATTCATGATTTAATAATAATTGTGGTCTAACGAATATAGTATATGTGATACTGTATTTAAGTAAACTCGAAAAGAGACGAGATAGATGTAATAAGAAAGATTTGTGCGCGCGCGCGAGTAAATTCTAGTGATTTCATAATAGTTTTTTAATTATGATCTCAAAACAATCATCTTGTTATTAGTTTCACTTGATGTCATAACGAGAACTAAAAGAAATTAAAGAGAGAAAGAGAATAAAAAAAGGGAAAAATTTAACATGTATTAAATGCCAAGTGTTGTATTATCTATAAAGACTTGGTAAGTTTGTCCGTCGTCAAGTGTAAGAATACGAGACTTGGTAATTTTTCGCGTAGCAAACCATAGATTTGTATATCCCCTCAAATAGTCCTGCCATTATAGGTAACTGGGATAAAGTATGAGCTTGGCAATCTCAATCCGCTCTCTATCATTAAAAAAAAAGACTAACCCAGACCTATATAGAACTGATGTGACTCGATTGCATTCCTCGTTGTTGTCAATAGAACGTGTAATAAAGCGTGTTTATTTATAGGTATTCAGTTTTGTATATAATTCATAAGCAAAACTTAACTTTCGTGACGATGGGGAATCGAGGTATAAATGTTAAATGAAGCGTTTCTCTGTAACGTTATTACAAGAGTTACCATTTTATGTTCATAAAATAACTTACAGTAACAATAATTTAAATAACAACTCTCTTGTATCACTAATTTATATAACTTGAGATGAATAAACATATTGCGTGTTACTTAATATACGATTCAAATCAATACAATAAAATTATCGGCACTTAATATGTACAATAACCCAAACTATCATTTTGGATAAAAGCCGGATGTCTTCTTCTGTTCTCCCTTGAAAATGCCCTCGTCTCGCGACAAGACCGCGCTGTCTAATGATTAGCTAATGTTTAGTTAATCAGCTTGTAGCAATTTGTGGATTGCAAAGATTACATGTACTTATATGGAAAGACGGCATTGGAAAAACGGGATGATGATTCGGACGAAGCATTTACCTTTTTGCCTTTTACAAAATTTTTACGACTACACTGAGATTGAGAAACTCGAAACATGACAAGATCAATATTTCAGACGTTGTTTCTTCTTCATTATAAACGCGTGATTTAAGTAATAGAGAGAAACACATTGCACTCGTGCAATCATATATATTTATGAAAAAAGAAATAGCATCTGGAATAACGATTCATTGGAAAGAAGTGACATTGCTTATACATTGCTTCACGACTGCTTTGTATGAAAAATTACTTAAAAAGATAGGTCTCATCGAGAGGCAAATCTGTCTGGAAAAATGAGGTTTATCCCACGATGTTCGCAAACGACAATGAAAGGCCGCAGCCATATAATGGGTGCAAATCTAAAGTCTTTATCGAAAATTTTAACAATTCATTTCTCTTCAACAAAATGGTATAATACGGAATCTGCCTCGGAAAAATTTATGGTCACAAAGTCACACAATAACTTGTACTAATTTACTTCCTATGGTAAAAGATTGGGACATCCATTACATTCACCCTGCACACACACACACACACACACGTGCGCGCGCACGCACGCGCACGCACGCACACACACACACACAAGTATGCAAATATCTTTGCTATCCAAGAATTACCGCAGCTAAAAATATACATATATGTATATAGGCATACATGTGTACACTCATACATACATAACACCCTTGTCCTTGTGTATATACAAGATGAAGCATTTGTAATATGACAAACTACCATTTACAAATAGTAATTTGTCACATCTGAGATGCGCCATCCTGTACATAGTTAGTAAATTACCGAAATTAGACCTTGTATTTGAAATTGAACGTAAATTGATTTTAAAGGTTTACGAAAAGCCACCATTATCACCGCCACCGCCACTGCCACTGCCACCACTACCACCACCACCACAGCAGGAACTTCTACTCGGTTGAATGTGTTCTGCCTCGTCCTCGACCATGACGACGTTGCGACGCGTACTATTGGTCCTTGTAAGCGTGGATTTTTGCTCAGCCTCGTCTACACGTTGCATCATGCGGTGCGTCAAGTCTAGAAACATCTCTTCAATGTTCTGGTTTAACTTGGCTGATGTATGAAAATGCATGGCTCCCACCTGTTTGGCATACCTGAGGAAAGATTTATTGGTGATCATGTGCTATCTTCACCTGATAATAATGCCATGTAAAAGAGGAGATTCGTCAAACTTACTCTTCAGCTTCCTCTGTGGCAACGTTCCTGTCCTTCTCCAGGTCCACTTTATTACCTGCTATCACTAAGCAAATTTCGCTACCTAACATCTTCTTAAGCTCCTTCACCCAGTTTTTTACCTGACAATATACACAAAAAGTTGTTCAATTATATCAATGATACAAAAGTACTTTGTACGATAGATATTTATAGTTGTACCTTTTGGAAGGTATCCTCATCCGTAATGTCATACACGAGAATGGCACCATTGGACATTCTGTAATAAATTGGTCCTAATGCGTGAAACTTCTCTTGCCCGGCGGTGTCCCATATCGCCAAGTTGACTCTTTTTCCATTAATATTCAATTTTTTATTCAGGAACGACGCCTGAAACATATATAATATATGAAGCAAACGCATTGAGATGCCTTTCCGTGAGCGCTCGGCGTGGAAGAGGTTAGGGAAGAGCTAGGTTAAGGAAGAGATTGGCTTCCCCAAATCCCAATTGCAATATTATATACGCCGGAAATTACAATATTTTTCTAATCTTATTATTAGTTAGTATATACAATAAATTGCTTTCTCTCTATGCAATTTGCAGAATTCGAATAAGAAAAAAACTGCCGGAAGACTTGTGTAAGTATAGGTATATATCTTAAGGTACGCCGCAAAACACTTTCAAGAGAGACTTTTCAAAAGTAGGTACATATGTACAAATTTGAGTAGGATTAAAAAGTGAAGAGGCTGGAAAAGCAAGTTTCACGCAAACAATTACAGAAGGAAGCTACTCACCTGTAGCGTGGTGATATGCTTGTCGTTGAACTTGTCCTCAACATATCGAAGAGCGACCGAGGTCTTGCCGACACATCCCTCGCCGAGCAAAACCACTTTGAAGTTATATCCGGTGCCAACTACCGGACTGGCCATAATAATGTCCCGATAATGTCCCCGGACTCGTGCGAACCTCGGATCGGACCAGACGATAGAGGACAAGATGACTGATCACTGAGCTGATGAGCTCTCCAGTCTCACCGGTCCAAGCCAAGCCAAGCCAAGCCAAGTGAAGCCAAGGACGTCGCGGCGGGGAGGAGTCG
>NW_017300142.1:108929-114691 GCF_001594075.2 Trachymyrmex cornetzi
CTCGGACTCGAGGGAGGATTGAGGAATGAGGATTCAGAGTTCGGACTGCTCGGAGGTGACAGAAACGCGCGCTGTCTCTTTTCGCGTACTCGTCTTTCGAACACAATCACCGTCGACGCCGACAGTGATTGACGGCAATTCGGCAATCGTCAATTGAGGGATGAATGATGATATCGCGGCCAATAGATCCATAGACCACGACAGACGCGCGACGCGGTACAGTCGAGGATCAGCTCGGATCAGCTGTTCAATCCGCCCTCGTGCTGTCGTGCCGTGCCGTGCCGTGGTCGTGCGTTGGTGCTGGTTGGTGCGTGCCACTACGCCACATTACGCCCAATTACGCCACGCCGCGTCGCGCCATCAAGTACGTACTCGGTACTACTACGTATGTACGTCACATCCTCGGTCACATCTCACATCGCATCTGATTGCATCGATGCGTTTCTATTTCTTTCGAGTCTTTCGACTCTCGTAACACCACGTAGCATTCGTTCAGGCGTCGTCTACAATACACAGAGTAAGAAGTTAGACTAAGAAATTGACCAATCACAGTCGATTATTCTTCTCACATTCGACTGTGATTGGTCAACTTCTTACTCTTACTTCTTACTCCGTGTATTGTAGACAACGCCTCACACTCGTTCGTATTTCACGCATAACTATTAACAGATTCCAGTATTTCCACTTTCCAATAGTACATTCCTTTGTTACCCGCACCCCCCGCACCGCAATCAGCAATGTTTTTGCATGGTAATCGGTAACGTAATCTTCTCGTTTAAGGAGGTTGTAAGGTTGTAAGGGCATAAAACACATATATTAATATTTTCGCTTTAAACAAACTACATACATGTGAAAGTTGTGTTCATAACATTCTGGTTTTATTGAGCAACACATTTTTATAGGTTATTTATTTTATTTGTTAGTTTTATTGTTATAAACAAAAATTGTTAAAACAATAAAAAAAATCTAAATGTTTTTTTTTATATAAATATATTAAGTACTAAATATGACTTATGCAAAGTTTCATTGAGATTCACCATTAGTTTATAACAAATAACAAATTTTATTTATTTACTGAACAATTAATGTCTGCATCTCAAGATAACTTTACAAAAATATTGTTGAATTCCTAGAGTATTTATATAAAAAAATTGAGATTTTTATCATTATTTTATAATACATTTTCATATATTTATATTAGAGTACAAATTTAAAAAATATTACTACTTATTTAAATAACTTTTGATCTAGATGGTCAATTGTTTCTATTTTTTTTGTATTATTAAATGAAATTTAGAATAGTCTGTAATTTTTTCAAGTAGTTCTTAACATATTGCATTTGCCTTACAACCTCCTTAACGCAAACACACTTGTGTGTCGGAAATCTGCGAAATCTCGTCTACAGACTCTAATTAATTAAACGAATTTGGTTGCATACATTAGTGGCAAGCGAGCATATCGTTACTGATTTAATTCGAGTTTTTTTTTTAATATGAAATAAAAATATTTTAAATTATAAAACGCCATATTCAAGTCAAGAACTGGGTTTTTTGTTCTTTGTGCCCAATAATACTTCTTGTGAATTTATACAATTTCCAGTTCAAGCTAACTGTGCGCAAATTATTTGTTGAAGCTCATCAAAGATATAGAGAATGGATTGCGCGATCCGTGTGTCAAAATGGTCGATAGGGATGAGAGGGACCGTGGCAGACAGCCATTTCTATCTCTTTCCATTCAATAGTATAATGGGAGAAAGAATGAGAGGGAGATTGGCCGTCTTCCACGGTCCCTCTTTCTCATTATTGTCGACCACATTTGATACATTACTTAGAAACGGATCGCGCAGTCCATTTTCTATGTCTTTGAAGCTCATTATCAGCCAAGATGCTTATTTACAGCAATAACATTAAATTGCTTTTTAATTTTATTCATGTAATATTACTTTACTGAAATATTATTAGATACGAAGAATCACTTTGACCAAATGGTACCAATATGGCGCTTTTCAGTTTTCACTAATGTATACTTAATCCCATCGATTGATTTTCATTTAGGCCCAGTTTCACAACTGACGGTTAACTCTTAACCGAGGTTCAACTTATTCATTATCTCTTTTTAATTCTAGAATTAGAAAAAGATGAGAAATAAGTTGAACCTCGGTTAAGAGTTAACCATGAGTAGTGAAACTGGGCCTTAATTAATAAATTATACAAAATATGCATTTGTAATGTTCTAACAATGTACAATAAAGTGTATTAAAGATTTGTTTCTATATTTATAATATTTAAAGACATGTATCTTTAGGTCTTTATGTTAATCTGTATATAATAATTTTTATATACACCGACTGAATGCATCCAATCTCGAATTCACTGCATTTGAGGTAACTCAAATTAATAATTTAATAAATGTATGCAAGATAATTTGTCAAATCCTACTCTTTCGCATTAAAAGATTAATATACAACATACTTTGTAGTACCTACCTATGTAGTACCTACAGCACAGAATTTGCACAAATATCGCTGTAATAACGCTGCAATGTTGCTGCAACTTTTGTGCTGTAGGGGCAAGGCTTGCCCGGCAAGCAAATTATAATCTAAATTTATGCAAAAAATTATTTCTTTTCCATGTATACAACGTATACATTATACAAAACCATACTTTCACTACAATTTTAATACAAAAATAGATTGGTAGGAGTCATTAGATATTGTTCATCCATTTGGCGAAACTCGAAAGCGCACTGATTTCGTTCAGGCAGGAGGTTAATCTCGTTATAAAAAACTGCTTGTAGATGCATGATACTCTTGACTTTGGCGATGGCATTAACTTTTGTGAAGAGCTCCTGTGCCTTCGACAGAGTTTTTACTCCGCCGAGAATCATCTCTTTCCGAGCTTCAAAAGGATTCTCTGGCGCTGAAGCTATCAGACATTTGCCATACAACATGAATGCCCTGCCTTGATCGTAACACCCACCGTGACCCAGGACTGTAGGGATAGCGTCTTTCACTGAGTTCAAAGCCAACACAGGCAGACCCATTAATAACTGAATTAATACAATAGAGGATGTATTTTAGTCGATTGAATTATACACTCATATATTCTCTCATAAAGACAACTAGAACTCACTTGTATATTGGCAAGGTGCATCTTGACAAGCGCCTTGTAGTATGACAAATGATTCTGTGCAGCCAATTCCAAGGCTGAACAAAGACGCATTGTGCAATTAGTAGCAATTGCTGTCCCGTTATCCGGCAAGGAGGAGGCACATGTTATCTGACTAGAAAGAAGCGCGGCACGTATCATATATGGCGGAGTCATGTGCGAATGCTCCTCGATAGCGCCAATATACTCTAATCCTTTCGGAAAATCGCCTTTTGCCAGGCAAACTTCTACCAACCTGGAAATTTCAGATTTAGATTTCAGGAGTGCACATTTTTAGACAAGAATAATCATATATATTTTTTTGTGCACGTGCGCGCTCGTAAAATAAACTCTTTGTACCTGAGTTTGGATTCCAGCTGATCCAAGCTGGAGATATTCCTGGCTACTGCTTCTGCCTCGCCCCATTTCTCTTGTCGCAGCAGTTGCGTCAATATATGCAACTGTTCGCTCAACATCCAGATCTATGAAGCAATAAACTGAATTACGAATAGAAAATCAAAGAAAAAAAAAGAAAAAAGGGGGAAATCTTTCCTTTTCAAAGACTCTTTAAAATTCAGAAATTTTTCATAGAGAAAAGATTTTATTTGAATACATACCTTGTTACAAGGACTGTTGGGAAATCTTTCCTTGGCATGTGCCAATACAATGTCAGCGAGAGCGTATTCACCAAACTCGATCAACATATTGGCAACAGTGACGATCGCCTGGCACGTGGATGGTCCATTGAACATGTGCTGCTTCTTATCACCTGTATTGTGGAGAAGTAGTAGCTGGCCGCAAAGGGAGGCCATTTCCATTTTGCCATAGTACGCCCACAGCGCCGATTTCTCGGCAAAAGTGACAGACATCAAGTCGGACATTGAATGCTGGCAGTTTAGTATGTCCGATTTCATCAATATCTATATTGATGGAATTTAAATTGTAATTTTTAATATAAATTTATGTACGATGTGTCAAATTGATTAATTACTCTTTACTACGCACCTCGAATACTTGAAAAGGATTCTTGCCTTCTAAGGCATAACTATGCGCGTGTGAAATGAGACTTAAGCCTGTCGTATGTGTAATTCCAAGTAGACTTGCTTTGCCAACTGAGCGTTCTATCAGAGATCCTCTAAGTAGACAGGAATAAACGCAAATATATATGTATACATAATAAAATAACAAAAAGTCAATTACTTAAATAAAAGAAAACCTATACATCTTGTAATCATGTCTTTCTATATGTATATCAAGTTTTTTCTATCGATCGGTTTAAGAATGTAATTTTAGATTATATATGCCAAAAAGATTAGATTTTCATATATCTGTGTAAGTAATGAAAAAAATGAAGAATCTCTTATTATATAGACTTACTTTTTATTCTCTTTACTGATTAAGTAGGACATCCAAGAATGCGCAAGCTGCAAACACACGTTGTCTCCAGCTTCCTGAGCTAATTTAATAGCTTCTTTCAAAGCGTACTGTGCTACTTCCCTTTTCAAGAAAGCCATGAGAATTACTTGGTTGAAACAAATTTGTAACACTGTATGTATGTACAAACTACTACAGGCTGAATCTCGATTGTCAAATAGATTGAGGGTAGACAAAGAGTTAAGCGAGTTTAGGCTTGAGAAGTAGACAAAATAGATTACTTATGGTTAAACTGAGCGTGTAAAACGGCCAAGTTGAGTGCCGCGTAACGGAAGGTACGAGATCGATCCTCGGGTGTAGATCGGTTCTCCAGAGGTGCCAGTCTATCGAAACAGTGATAGAGACTGTCTACCGCCCCACAAAAATCGTTGACACGGATGCAATTTAGATAACTGAGGTAATGCTGAAATAAAGGCAAATCTGTTGAGCTGCAAAAAAACATTTATCTAATAACTCACATATATATTCTATTGGGCATACTCACTGCATCTGCATTGTAAGGATTAGACTTTAGAAGATCTTGTACGAGAACTCGCAGCTCTACTGGCGGCAGTGCTTTATGCTCGTCAGTTTGTAAAGCATGCGCTTGTTGCGCCACGAGTAATTCCGCTTGTCTTCCACCCCAAATTGTTTTTGCTTTACTGTAAAAAGCATCGACATTGACCAAATATCCTACTTGTAAATACTTGTAACATTACATTATATAATGTTCTATTCTAAAACTTACTTATCCGGACCAAAAAAATCTTCTTGCTTGGAAATTGAAATGTCAGAATTCTCCAGGCTATCGATTTTTTTCACGACATATTTCTCCATATCATTGTAGAGAACAACCACTTGATCAAAGGCCAACTTTTCAAAGAAAATGAGCATCCTACGAACGTACAACCCAAGAACAGAATTTCTACTTAATGCTGGTAAAGATAACGCGTGATCCTTGGATTCCATTAATCGGCGAAGATTATCAAATAAATCTAATAGCTGATCGATTCCTTTCTCATGTATAGCATCCAGATTTATTTCCAGTCGATCCGCAAACCGATGTAAGGTATATTCCGGCTCGTACAACATATTCAGCAGGGCATCCAACTCCATGTCTGCCGACTAAAAAATAATCATTTTACGCCCAATTCAAAATATGTCTCTCTCTCTCTCTCTCTCTCTCTCTCTCTCTCTCTCTCT
>NW_017300142.1:114852-115410 GCF_001594075.2 Trachymyrmex cornetzi
CCATACCGACGTTACGTTGCGACTGAAATATGCTCTGTGGTCATATGCGCATGCTCTGTGATCACATGCGCATGCGTTGTACGTACTTTTCGGTAAGAGTGCATCAAATTTAAAGTCATAACCCATGTAGACAGTGGGGTGTATAGACAGTAATGCTTGGGTTCGGGCGGCTAAGCCGCCTTCACGAAAAAAAATATCGTATCCTACCCGCTTGGGACCTAACCGCGTGGAAGTTATAGCTGAGACAATGTCCCCGCTTGGAATATTTCTAAAATATTCCAAGAAAGTACCGCTTCAAAACTACAACAAATCAGTGCTTTAAAAGCACAAATTCACTGCTTTAAATACACAAATTCACTGCTAATGCAAAAAATTTGTGGATTTAAAGCAGTGAATTTGTGTATTTAAAGCAGTGAATTTGTGCTTTTAAAGCACTGATTTGTTATAGTTTTGAAACGATACTTTCTTGGAATATTTTAGAAATATTCCAAGCGGACACTGTCTCAGCTGTAACTTCCACGCGGTTAGGTCCCAAGCGGGTAGGATATGATATTTTTT
>NW_017300142.1:115573-116521 GCF_001594075.2 Trachymyrmex cornetzi
GACCACAGAGCATATTTCAGTCGCAACGTAACGTCGGTATGACAGATTTCCTAACCTGAAATCGTCAACTTTAACGCTTAATAACTCGGTTCGCGGGGTAGAGCGATGCTTATTTCTGCCAGATTCTTTCGTTTTAAGCAAAAATGGGGTCGAATGAGCCTATGTTCATCAATTTTTGAGGTGAGCGGCTAAATTGTATAATTACCTAAAATAGTTACCTGAATTAACTTTAACGACGCTAAACAAAAGTTACGTCTCTCCATGATCGCTAGAAATCATCAAAGATTAAGCTTGTACAAAGCAATACAAAGTTGGTGTAATAATTTATATAGCTACAAGTGAAATATCGTATAATAAAAGCATACCTTTCGTAGTATCGTTACAGTATTCTTTAATTAGAATAACAGTTGCCACTTTGTAAGGAGTTAGAGTCTCTTTCTGAATCTTCCTCACATTGCCATCGACGGTCACAAATTCCTTAGACATTCTGTTACATATGTCATTTATCGCGTAGAGCCGATTATCATTTATAGACATTCTTGTAAAGTTGAGAAATAAATTTTTCGTACATGCGTATGTATATGTATGGATGTACATACATACAAACAAACGCTACATCCCTCGAATGATGAAGAAGACGACCTAGTACCTACCCTACTCACTACTGTACAGTGTACATTGTCGCCATTTACATCGACTAGTCGTTTACGGTTTACGACATCGCGATTTAACTCCATCGGTCGACGGCCTGGCGCAACCGGTAGCACACACACAAGCACAAGCTCGTGTACGTGTGAAGGTATGTCCACACAACTTGCATAGCCGCATAAACGTATGCATAAAGAAAATTATCCAATCACATTTTGGGTGTTTTCCAGTAAGGACACAATCAAACACAGTGTAACACAGTGAATCGTTTCATCCTTGTTTAACGTAAGCAAACAACAA
>NW_017300142.1:116610-120945 GCF_001594075.2 Trachymyrmex cornetzi
TCCTTGTTGTTTGCTTACGTTAAACAAGGATGAAACGATTCACTGTGTTACACTGTGTTTGATTGTGTCCTTGCTGGAAAGCACCCAAAATGTGATTGGATAATTTTCTTTATGCATACGTTTATGCGGCTATGCAAGTTTGTGTGGATATATCTTTAAGCCTATCGCACATGAAATGCATAATAGAGCACAAACGTAACATAAGACCGTTCGACCAATGAACATCTTATGTAAATCAATATGGCGACTTAATGCTGGATGCTCATTGGTCCAGCGGTCTTATGTTATGTTTATGCTCTATTATGCATTTCATGTGCGATAGGCTTTAATCTGGTAGCAGAAGTTCTGCGAAAGAGTTAAGCGGGGAGCACAGACTCTTGCATAACGCATAACACATGAGGCATAAGAAATTGAACCAACCAGAGTTCTCTATTACATGGAAGGGAAAGAAACGGAGAACTTCGATTGGTACATATTCTTATGCATTACGTGTTATGCGTTATGCAAGAGTCTGTGCTCCCCGCTTTAGGATCCGCGCACAAAGATGGTCGGAACTGTTTCCGATTGAATCGTAATCGTAAAGGTATATCCACACAAACTTGCATAGCCGCATAAACGTATGCATAAAGAATATTATCCAATCACATTTTATGTACGACTTTAAAACAATTACGATTCAATCGGAAACAGTTCCGACCATCTTTGTGCGCCGATCCTAAAACGTACACGAGCTTGTGCTTGTGTGTGTGCTACCGGTTGCACCAGACCGCCGACCGTTGACGCTAGTCGCGATGTCGTAAACCGTAAGGCTGGATTATCATTTGACGCTAGACGCTCATTTTCAGCGTCAAAACAGGTCACGTAATCAAACTTGACGAATACCAAGCGTCAATTTTGATCACGTGACCTGTTTTGACGCTGAAAATGAGCGTCTAGCGTCAGATGAAAATCCAGCTTTAAGCCTTGTGTCCACGATGCTAAAAATCGGTCCGAGACCTCGGATGAAGAAAGAATTGACCAATCGCAATAGTCATGTGGTTAAATGTGATTTGTTAATTTTTTCTCTGTCTGAGATCTCGGACCGATTTCGAGGGGTGGCACCCAGTTGGACACGGCTCAATTGGACACGAGCCACTCACAGCGCTTGAGACTACAAAGCTCTTAAGCACCGGTCGCTGTGATTGGTGGTATCCAATCGAGACGTGGTCAATCGAGATCACCCCGATTTCGAGTATCGTGGACATTAGGCTTAACAGGGTACTTATCATGAAATATGTCGGAATTGATTCCGATCGGAATTATCCCATTTTTCCTAGAAAACACAATAGAAATCTAGGGAATAATTGAATAATTTCGATCGGAATCGATTCCGACTTGTTCTATGATAGGTACCCAGGGTACCTATTATGGAAACAATCGGAATGGATTCCGATCGGAATTATTTCGTTTTCCCCAGAAAACACAATAGAAATCTAGGGAATAATTGAATAATTCCGATCGGAATCCATTCCGATTATTTCCATAATAGATACCCAGAATTGGCATCTCTAGTCGTAAGTCGAGCGAGATTTCAAAAGAGCTCCGCCAGATGATGCACATGTGTTGTTGTTGTTGTTGATTGAATGCTTAAGGCTTTGGCACATAGAAAAACTTAAGACGTAAGACTTAAGCAGTAAGTCCGGATCTACAATAGGGTTTTAAGCCTTAAGCTATAAGAAATGGGTGAATCATAGTCGCTTATTCTTCTCGTATTCGACTGTAATTGGTCAATTTCTTACGGCTTAAGGCTTAAAACACCCATTGTAGATCCGGAGTAACGAAATCAACATGTTGGATTCGCTATTGCTTACATATGGTCTTACGGTCTTTATTGTGATTGGTCGATTCGTTTACTGCTTAAGTCTTACGCCTTAAGTTTTTTTAGTCCGCAAACATAATAGAGTAATAAGCCTTAAGCCTTAAGAAATTGATCAATCACAGTTGAATGTGAGAAGAATAATCGACTATGATTGGTTAATTCCTTAAGACTTACAGTTGACAGCACGAACTTACTGACTATCCTATAGCTGTATAGGCAGCGAAATAAGCAGTGATAATAGGGATGGGCGATTTTATAATAATAAGCATCGATTCTATAATAATATCGATTATGATCCAACCCGATTTTTAATTAACCGATTCATCGTAGAAGAAAATATTGATATTGTAAAATCGATGATTTAAAAAAAAACTGATTACTAAATTTTATTTTTTTTATTACCACTTTTAAAAATATATTAAATTATAATTTTTAAAATTATTTTTATCAAAAAATAAAAAAAGAAATAGAGTACAATTTTATGTACCTCCACAGAAAAAAAAAATTTACTTGTTTCAAGTAAACACATTTTCTTGAACTGTAATTTATTGATTGAAAGAATTATTTACTTGCCATAATAAATTTGTTTTTTGTTCCAATAAAATATTATCTTGAAGCAAATAATTTATCAATGAAGAAAATATTTTATTCTAATAAAAACACTTGTCAGTAGAAAATTGTTTTATTAAATCTAATAAATGTCATTACTTGAATCTGATTGTTAATAAGAGAACATTTTTCTTAAATTTATGATATGAGTATTAGAAATCGTACATTGATTACTTTTTATAAAATATAATTTTTATTTCAGAAAGCAATTTCTTGGTTACTAAAAATATTTACTAGTAACGAGAAAATTGTTTCATAAGTTAATTAAACGCCTGCTAGGGACTGCCTCTCTAATCTCTAATAAATCTAGGACTTTAGAGTAGATCCATAACTACATTTACACGTCACCCTAAATCGAGTTTAATAACATCCGTAGTTATGAAACTGGCCAATCACAATCATTCCATTCTCCCGACGAAAAGCTATGATTGGCCAATTTCATTACTACGGATATTATTAAACCCGATTAAGCGTGCCGTGTAGCAGAGGTCAATAATAGCGTATTCGATTACTGAGGGTGCCGTCACATGCGGCGTAACCTGCGTAAGCGTAAGCCCGGATCCTCATATGGGCAACAGCGCTTTGACACAGAGCGCTAATTGGTGAAAAGCCGGTTGTGGGGGTAAAATTTACCCCCATCACCCGTTTTTCACCAATCAGCGTTCGGTGTCAAAGCGCTGTTGCCCGTATTAGGCATCGTCTACAATACACGGAGTAAGAAGTAAGAGTAAGAAATTGACCAATCACAGTCGATTATTCTTCTCACATTCGACTGTGATTGGTCAATTTCTTACTCTTACGTCTTACTCCGTGTATTGTAGACGGGCCTTGAGGATCCGGACTAACCTGCGTATTCTAGTAATTTACTAGAATACGTTATTTTTTATTTACTAGAATACGCCATTCTGAAAGCCCGCATTCACATTGAGCGTATTTCGCGGAAGATTAGAGAAATGCGGAACTAAGCTTGGATCCTCATACGAGCAACAGTGCTTTGACACAGAGCTTTGATTGGTGAAATGCCGGTTGTGGGGATAAAATTTACTCCCACCACCCGTTTTTCACCAATCAGCGTTCGGTGTCAAAGCGCTGTTGCCCGTATGAAGATCCGGGCTAATGCAACCAATTGCTGATTAAAATTTCTGTTGTACACTCTAACAGAAATGCTAAATGAATTTACGATTGGTTTTCGTAACCTACGCATCTCGAAAAGTACGTCTCATGGGGAACCGGTACCTTTCCATCGCGTATATATGAGCGGATGATCGAATAAATTATTAAAATCGGAAAATTTTGTGAAACCACTCTTAGGCTTATTCGACGCGTTTTTGCATGAAACGAAAGAATTTGGCAAAAAAAAACGCCTTGTGATCTGAGATATTAAGCATTAAAGTTGAAGACTATTGAGGTTAGGAAATCTGTCACAGAAGCAAAATGAGGTCTATAATTGTACTGTTCCACATGGATTTCGACTTTTCACGCGATGCAAAGGGGCGCACGACTTTTATAATTTTGCTGTTGCAAAATCGAAACCCTTGTGCATTTTTTCAGACAGAATAAGCTAAAATGAGCCAGAAATTAGATTCGACGCATAGTGGTTCTATCATGTTTCGGCGTAACAACAAAATAGCGTAAAAAGCATAAAGTGACTAGACAGAAACTGATGTTCAAGTGAAATGATATGATTGGTAGGCGCAAGTTACGCTTACGCAAGTTACGCCGCATGTGACGGCACCCTGACTCGACCCGACTCTGAGTCAACAGTCTGTTCTTTTCTTTGTAGCTGCATTTCTTACACAATTTTGCTCTTCTTTTGCAGCTAAACAGAACAGACTATTGACTCGGAGTCGGGTCGAGTCAGTAAATCG
>NW_017300142.1:121121-121460 GCF_001594075.2 Trachymyrmex cornetzi
GTAGACGTAACCTAAAAATGTTAAATCATTACAGGACACGGGTCACCAATCACTAAATTTCTTTCCATGCATTGTCTTTCAATTTGGTATTTCTATAATTTTTTAAATATTTATCATACAGATAAGGACGACTTCGTATAAGATCGATTAAAAGTTCGTCGCCAAATTTTTCATTATTGCTCGCTTGAGTGTCATTGATGTCCTGTATGTCGTACGATGTATTATCCGTATTAAGGTAACTATTATCACAATAATTGGAATGATCCATTTTCTCATAATCAAACTAATTGAGTCGACAGATCGTGAAAAGAGGTTATAGCGGAGAAGAAGAACAGAATG
>NW_017300142.1:121593-123410 GCF_001594075.2 Trachymyrmex cornetzi
CCTCTGTTCCTATCGCTATGTCTATCGCTATCGCTATGTCTATCGCTATCGCTATTGCCTCGCATTGTGTTTAGGCCTTTAACCATAATCGATGTCATTTAAAAAAAGATCGGTGTACCGATTAATCGAATTCTGAAACATCGAATCAAGCATCGATTATTGAGTGGAAAAAACGTCGATTTTTATCTAATTGATGGGACGTCGCCCATCCCTAATGATAAACAATAGACGGACAACTAGGTAGTAGATAATTCACGTTGCATCCAAAGATAAACTCACAAACGATTTCGTTGTCAACAGTTGTCAACAGATGCTACAATTCGTACCGAGCACTCTGAAATCGCAAAGTGTCAAGGGGATCAAGGTCTGTAAGACTGTGATCGACAAATCATCGTTTGTCCCGCTTGCAAGAAGAAAATACAACAGAATGGTCAAATATTTAAATCAGTCGGAAGCTATTAATGTTGACAAAGACCTGTTCGAGAAGTATAAATTTAGCGTAGATCAGTTAATGGAGCTAGCTGGGCAAAGCTGCGCCGTTGCGATTGCAAGGTCTTACCCGCTTTTGTCAGAGTCGGAGGATTCCTCCAACAGAGTATTGGTGTGCTGTGGGCCTGGCAACAACGGTGGCGACGGCCTGGTTTGCGCGAGGCACCTAAAGCTCTTTGGATACTCGCCAGAGATCTATTATCCAAAAAGGACGAATAACGAGCTATACCAAAGGCTATTGCATCAATGCGTCGAGAACGATATACTTGTACTAGAAAATCAGCGCATAGAGGAAGCAACTGTAGACTCGACAGTTTTTTTGCACAAATATGCGATCGTAGTGGATGCTCTTCTGGGATTCAGTTTCAGACCACCAGTGAGAGAGCCGTTCGTTCATATCATCGACATGTTGAAAAGCACAAGCGTGCCTATTTGCAGCGTGGATATACCATCGGGCTGGGACGTCGAGAGAGGCCCACCTGAGGATGGTGGCATAAAGCCACAAATGTTAATATCTCTAACGGCACCAAAAATGTGCGCGTCAAAGTTTGATGGAAAATTCCACTATCTGGGTGGACGATTTGTGCCTGAGAAGTTGGAATCGCAGTATAATCTTGATCTACCGAAATACGCTGGCACGGACTTTGTTATTCGGCTGTGATAAATGCTTACAAATCCTATTATTCTATCCCGTACGTAATACGTTCTCATCGTCAGAAAAGTGCATTTGATTTTATCACGTGACCAAATTTTTTCAACTATCATATTAGTTACTCGAGAGAAACATGTAGCTGAAAAACATTTTTGAACATAAGCAATTTATATTTCTCCTTGTTCTCCAATTGTTTACGAATGCAGTTATTTTAACTATACATATATGTATATAGTGTTTTCGAGTGTGGTAGATTTTAATCTAACCTAACCTAACCCGGGTCGGTCGATTACATCACGAGTTTTACTTTAATTTCTGGTTGAACGAGGTCATACTTTTGAGTCAAATATGAGTTAACCGTATAGGGTCGGATTCAGACCCACTGCACTCGAAAATGCTAATAATTATTGATAAATAAATTATATATACACCTTTGAATTTATATTCGTTTAATTGCAGTTCTAAACTAATAATCAACATATATCTTTCTGGTGAAACAATCTTAAATTTATTTATTTAATGGACGTTATAAGTACCGAGTAGACGGCGAATTTTTACAGATCATTATTTTACGTTAACGCTACACATTTTTTAAAAAATTGAAAACATTGCTAAAACCTTTGACTATATACCTCTGGACTGCTAACGGCAGCCATTACTGGAATCCAAGATCTCA
>NW_017300143.1:0-808 GCF_001594075.2 Trachymyrmex cornetzi
GACGGTTTGAGCAGCTCATAATATATAACACCTCTCTGATCCCACCAGATTATGCACAACACAACATAATCTTCGAAGCATGGATATTTCGTTTTGGCGTTGATGGACCTGGTTCACCTGGCATCACCCATGTTTTCAAGCGTTTAGAGTTATCGTAGTAGATCCATTTTTCATCGCCAGTTACGATACGATGTAGAAAACCCTTCCTTTGTTGTCGTTGACGAAGCATCTCGCAGATGACCAAACATCTTTCCATGTCTCTCTCTTCCAATTTGTATGGCACCCAATTTCCTTCTTTTTGCATCATTCCCATTGCGTGTAGACGTTTTCCAACAGTGGATCTATCAACATTTAACTCTTTTGACAATCTATCGAGCGATAAACATGAATTTTCTTCGAGTAATGCTTGCAATTCTGCATATTCAAATTTTTTCGGTGCACCTTCGCGTTCTTTGTCACACACGTCAAAATCACCACTGTTAAATCGCCGAAACCATTCTTTACAACTGCATTTCGATGGAGCATACTCACCGTAAACATCTACGAGCAAACGATGCGATTCTGCAGCACTTTTCTTTAAAATAAAATAATGGAGTAAAACTTCCCGCAAATGTTGCTTTTTTGGAATAAATTCCGACATCTTCAACGCAAAAAAAGTTACTCTTTTTTACGCTTCGAACGAATGCCAACTATTGGGCTCAAAAGTTTGAACACAAACCTTTCAAACACATGTGTTGCCGTTCTATCAAACACACAAGCAATGCTACTAACGACATCTTTCTACAATGGGCGGAAACTTATTCCCATA
>NW_017300143.1:1128-3287 GCF_001594075.2 Trachymyrmex cornetzi
TAGCATCTGACTTCTGATATATGACTAATGGCTTATTGTAGAAGGCCCATTAGACGTAAAAAAAGAGATGGAATAGATACATATGTATGTGTGGTGTATCTATGAGTTGACAATACACGTTACATCCTAAATTAAAATGGCATTGGGAATAAAGGAAAAAGTGCTATTACATTACACGTGTATACATGTATTTCAAATACATGTTTGCATCGGAAGATGTATTTATGTCACAGTCAGAGTGTTCACTTAGTAAAAATATACTTATTGTAATTTGCTGTTACTGCTGTTAGTCAATGTATGTATTGATCAATAAGTGTATACACTTACTAAAACACTTTGAATATGATATATGATACTTATATACATTTCATGGACGTACAGCGAAAATTATGCATATGGCTATTGACCATGTAATGTATGTTATATATACATATATATATATACACCACATATATATGTATAACATATGTATTATATAGGGTATCCAAAAAGATCCCGGATTTATGGGCTGAACATAAAGATGGCTATAACTAATCGTAAAGAAATGTGAATTGTACTTGTATCGGCGACATACATAGTACGCCAAAATATAGTGCGTTGACTATGACCTATGACTATGATTCACGTTCTACGACTCAGTTACGGTCATCCTTATGCTAAGGGCCTTAAATAACGTTTTTCGATGAAACGTTTCAGACCAAAGTTTCAGACCAAAGTTGTAAGGTTTTAAAGGAGCTATTTACTGATATTTAGTTTGACCTTGGATGGCGTCTCTAAGATCAAATCAAGGTCACATTTATTTTTTTTTTAATGGCACATGCTATTTTTATTCTACAATTTAGCAGCTGGTGTAGCTTCTCAAAACTATTTTTTTTTTATTAAGTTCTTATTGAAATGTGAGACTTGAAAGTTAAAGTATTTAACCTAGGTGTCCGACTAGCGGCACTAAAAATTAGAGGAACAACTGTCTCTAAAACGACTTTCCGAATCTTTTTATGTTCTTCACAACATTTCGGTATTTTATATAAAAACGGTTTCTACGCATCTTTGGCTCAGTCGTTACTGAGATGACTTTCAATTTTTTGCATAGATTACGAAGCTAATGATTTCTATTTTGCTCACTGTTGTCATTTGCTCCTGATACGGTCTATTGGCTACGTTTACACCGTGAATTTAGGCCGCGGCCTATATCCCAAATTCGACTTAAATTATTTAGGTCCCTCGCTGTAAACGTCTGAAAAATGACCTGACCTGGCTGTAGGTCAGGCTTCGGTTTTTGGTGACCTGACCTGAAATAGGCCGCCTGTAACTTCGATGTAAATGCGCGCTACCCGACCTACAACTATCATTTGTTAATCTCAAATTTGACGTAGGTCATGCCGTTGGTTGTATATGGTTGACATACATTTCTTGTAAAGAGTAACTTGTTCAAAAAATATATAAAACGTCGTGTTCAAAAAATTCAAAAAGTTCGTGTTCAACAACTGTTCCTGTTCCTGCTGCTGCTGTTGAGAATCTCATGATAATAATCAGATAACCGCAATTAGAGTTTCACCTAATGGTAAACATTTTTCTTAGAATATTTTTATAAACATATAATTTGGGAATTTTTCATATAATTTGGGAATACCTTAATAAATTTCACAATTATACAGAATTTCTATATTACTATATATTTCCGTATTATGTATATTTCTGAAAAAAAATTAAAAATCTAAAAAAAATATAACTTTCAAACAACGTGGCTTCCAATAAAATAAATTTTCAAAAAATGAGCGTATGCCACACACTGGATTTTATTAGTGAAATATATTTTGCAAGATATGTTATGTACGCAATTTTTAATAAGATGTTTGGTGTACAATTACGATACTAACACTCTTATTACAATGTATAAACGTTTCGGCCTTTAATTTGGCCATCTTCAGTATAAAATTATGTTTTTCGAGTATAAAATTATCTATTGCTACAATTGTCAGTCATGTTACATACATATTTAGATAAATAAAAAATTTTTAATTTGTCAATTTTATATATAAAATATTTTTTAACTTTAACATAATTTAATTATTCAAATATTAATAAGTCAACTAGAATTACATATTTTTTAACTTTAACATAATATAATTATTCAAATATTAATAAGTCAATTAGAATTA
>NW_017300143.1:3914-6882 GCF_001594075.2 Trachymyrmex cornetzi
CAACATAACAGGATAAAATTTACTGTAGAAGGAAATGAGAGTGGAGTGAACTTTCTAGATGTTACAATCAAAACAATTAATAACACAATAATTTTTGACTTGTATAGGAAACCTACGTTTTCAGGAAGGTACCTTAACTTTCATTCCAATCATCCTATGATGCACAAAAAAGGTATTGTCATCTCGTTGCTGGACAGAATAATATTTTTATCACATCCCAATTTTCACACCAAAAATATTACAAATATGATTAATGACTTAATTAATAATGGGTACCCCCTAGAATTTCTTTTTAATACCATTAACAATAGAATAAAATCACTAACACACAAAGTAGAACATAAGAATAATAAGAAAGATGAATTATCAGATAGTCAAATTAAAAAATTCGTGACTTTGCCGTATGTCAGCAATATAACGGAAAAATTAAAACATATATACAAAAAATATAACATAAATGTGGCTTACAAACCAACCAATAGCTTATCACAATTCATAAAAACGGGCAAAGATAAACTTAACAAAAATGAAAATAATCATTTAGTATACAAAATTAAATGTCTAAATTGCGAAAATTCTTATGTAGGACAAACAAAAAGGAAGTTAAAAACGAGAATTAACGAACATAGAGCAGATATTAGAAAATTAAATAACCCCTCTGTAATTTCTCAACATCATTGAGCACAGTCATGACATGGATTGGGAGAACGTAAAAATTTTAGATTTTGAACCTTTTTTCTATAAACGTTCCATATCCGAAATGATACATATCAAAAAACAAAAGAGTGGACTAAACGAACAAAAAGACACAGAAAAGTTTCCAGATGCTTATCTACCTATGATTCAGAATAAATATTAAAAATTAAAATCATTTGGAGTTCAGTTAACAGATGGCAATATTTTCCTTACCACCACTTCTTTTACCATTTCCCTTCCAACAATGCCCCTTCCTACAGCTTCAGAACTTTCCGGAAGATCTTAGGAAAACTATATATAGAATGTATTGTGAATAACTAATCATTTCATAAGAAAAATTTTGTATTAGAAAGTTACTTAAAATAAGAATATTCAAAAAACATTTTTTATTTTTACAAGGAAGTTTCTCCATAGCTGAATCAGGATAAAAATAAATTCTAAGTTTAAGTCTGGGAACTTTAACTTATAATTTTCCAAGTAAAAAAATTATATGACAGCCAACTAACCAATAAATACATGTCAATGATATTCAACGAACTTGGTCTGGAATTTTTAAATAACGACAAGAATAATATAAAGAATCTTTAAAATCTAAATTACTTGTTAAAAAGTTATTGTTAAACTGACGAAACTTTCTTGACTTAAAATGTTATATATAAAAATGTTGACCACATTTGTATAGTGTAATGATTAAAAATTGTAATTCTAATTGACTTATTAATATTTGAATAATTATATTATGTTAAAGTTAAAAAATATGTAATTCTAGTTGACTTATTAATATTTGAATAATTAAATTATGTTAAAGTTAAAAAATATTTTATATATAAAATTGACAAATTAAAAATTTTTTATTTATCTAAATATGTATGTAACATGACTGACAATTGTAGCAATAGATAATTTTATACTCGAAAAACATAATTTTATACTGAAGATGGCCAAATTAAAGGCCGAAACGTTTATACATTGTAATAAGAGTGTTAGTATCGTAATTGTACACCAAACATCTTATTAAAAATTGCGTACATAACATATCTTGCAAAATATATTTCACTAATAAAATCCAGTGTGTGGCATACGCTCATTTTTTGAAATTTTATTTTATTGAATTAAAAATCTAAAAAAAAGTTTAAGTTGTTTTTCTAAAATCATCATACATTTAAAATACTAGGGCTCGGTAAAATAACTGATACGACTTATTTAAAATAAAGTATAAAATAGGTTCCAAAAACTTATTTAAAATATAAAATCATTGGAGTCGGTAAAACAACTGATACAACTTATTTGAAATAAAAAATATAAAATAAATTCTAAAAACTTATTTAAAATATTAAATAAGAAATAAATCAGAAGAAGTTATATGAGATAATAAATACCAAATTACTCTTTTTAATTTTTTTTTATTTTTAAAATATGTATTTTAAATAAATTTATTTGAAATAAGACCGAGCCCTGTAAAATATTACATTAAAAAAAAATATTTTGAGATATTTTAAAAACTTTTTCATCACTAGATGAGCAAACCGAAGAGTGCTCGTATGAGTCTACGAATAGTACACATCCGAGAAAAGGATCAAACTGGACGGATACAGAAACAACAATTTTGATTGAATTATGTATTGAAAAACGAATAATCCAATTAATGGATGGAAAGCGCCATAAACATATTGATATATACAAATCGCTAGAACCTAAAATGAAGGAAATGGGTTTTATTAAAACTGGCGCACAAATGAAAACCAAGTTAAAACATTTAAAAGAGATATATTTTAAATGTAAACGCAACAACAGCGTTAGCGGTGCCAATCGTATGAGTTTTCCATTTTATGATGCGATGGAAGAACTTTTTGGTGGGAGACCATCCGCTGATGCGATTAATAATCGCGGCATTGATTCGTCTAGTGCCCAAGATAATATTCGACGTAATATACGAAGAATTTATTTTCATTAACTTCGATTATTATTTTGATTATTATAGAGTTATTTGATTCTTTATTAATACAATGTATCAATACTTTATAGAATTGTCTGTGGAAGAAGCAGAGGATTCAGAAAATTTTGTAGCTGACAATGCAGAAATAGAAATAGCAGAATCAGAGGGAGAAAAAGAAAGCGATAAGAAAAAGACAAAATCTAAGAAAAAAACAAATGGTTAGTGTAGAGTCCCTATAAGAATCTTCATAGGGACTCTAGGTTAGTGTATATCCATATAAATCACACGCGCGCGCGCGTGAACATATATACGTGCACATAAATAAATAAATAAATA
>NW_017300143.1:9017-9302 GCF_001594075.2 Trachymyrmex cornetzi
TGTCATTTGGAGCTTTTGCAGATATTTAATTCTTTCCCACATCTGTTTTCTTTTACGCAGAATTTTTATGGAGACACAATGTCTTCTTCTATTATTTTCAAAAATAAATTGATGATAAAATTGCATATATTGTATATTCGGATGCTATTATAACCATCAAACTAATTATTTAATAATCAAAAACATTAAATGTCAGATTCGCGATTTGAATTTAGCGCTAAAACCGCAAAATACTTCAGGTCGCTTACGGTGACCTATCTTGGGTCGCTTAATAGGCCAGGCCGC
>NW_017300143.1:9874-15734 GCF_001594075.2 Trachymyrmex cornetzi
AATGTGATAAAACAGGGAGCTTTAGCATCGCCTTAATAGGCCAGGCCGCGTATAGGTCTCTCGGTGTAAACGTAGCCATTATCAATAATGGACTTAAATACGTTGCTATCACTATCGGCGATGATCGTTCTATAGATCAATTTATGCATTTCAATGTTATTTTTAAACCCTTCAATAATAGCATTACTCTCCATACTTGTAGAGCTTGCATTGCGATCAAAGTTTTTGTAATACAAACCAGTACCGTTTAAATACACGCTTCTGGCGTTTATTTTGCCATTACAGTCAAGACAAACGCTTTTGATATTTTTATCAGTATCGTCTGATTAGACGTCTCTAATATTTATTCTGTACTGTCGAAATAGACAGTTCTGACATTTACAACAAACAATAACCTGCATATAATAATACAAACCAGTACCATCAAAATAGACTGTTCTGATGTTTATTTTGCCATTACGGTCTAGACAAACGCTTTTGATATTTTTGTCAGTATCGTCTGATTAGACGTCTCTGACATTTATTCTATCAGTAACGTCGAAATAGACGCTTCTGACCAGTTCGAGTGGCCATTTTTGCTGTGTGCAAAGTGAAAAGGCTGTGTGTCGGCCTGTCGGGTCACGATCACGAGAGACCGAGTGACTGTTGCGTGACGGGACACGTGAATCGATAGCAATTACGTTTACTAACGGTAAGAGTACAATGAATCCTCAAGATTACACTATAGTACAGCTCAAGGAGTTGCTAAAAGCAAAGGATCTGTCGGTCATGGGCAACAAGACCGATTTGATATTACGGTACAAGAATACGATCCCGAGATATGGCGGATCGCCGAGGAGGATGTGGTATCTACAGCACCGGACCCCTCTCGCGACACAGAGTCGCAGCAGAGCAATACGCGCGGGGAAGATTCAGCCGCTGATCGCGAGCTCGAGCTCGTCCGACGCGAGAGAGACCTTCTCCGACGCGAAATCAAATTGATGCGACGGGAGGCCGAGCGAGGCATGGCGCCGGCCGGCGGTGGCAGAAGCCCTAGCATAAGTGAAGGCGGAAATTACCATTATCCGAAGGGACTCAAGGACATGCTGAGCGAATTTGACGGTTCGAGTAACACCTTCCGAAATTGGAAACAACAAGTTGACTTCTTGCGAGATACATATAATCTCGACGATAACGCTACGAGAGTGCTCATTAGTTTGAGATTGAGAGGAAAAGCCTTGAATTGGTTTCATTCTAAACCTGAACATATCACATTAAGTGCGACAAATCTCATAGAAGAGATGAAGCGAATGTTCGACCATCGCTCTAGTAAAATGGCTCTGAAAAAGGAATTCGAGCGACGAACATGGCAAGTCGGAGAGACATTCAACGAATACTATAATATCACGACAAAATTATCATGGCAAACCGCATCCCGATAGACGCGGATGAAATTATCGACTATATAGTAGAGGGAATACCCGACAGACGACTACGCGATCAAGCGAGGCTGCAGCGTATTAAAGATGCCGCCGATCTCATAGAGGCATTCGAGAGCGTCACGCTGAGGAACAACACGAAAAGTGAGCGGAATCCCGTTGACGCTAGCTACCAGAAGCCGAAGGAAAAGACAAAGACAGCAGCGAGCGAGCAGGCCGAAGCGGACCCAGCGCTCCGAGGAATCAAATGTTTCAACTACAAGGAGAGAGGACATCGCGCGACAGAGTGCGCGAAATCGCGAGTCGCAGCGAGCAAACCAACGGACGCCCAACCTAACGAATCGGCGGGAAAGACGAGCAAAGCAGCGAACGAGGCGAACCTCATACAACCGTTTGTAAGATCTGAGCCGTATACGGTACTCATAACGTACACTGGCCATATAACGAAGGTAACATACAGACATTTTCGTGCGTAGCGATTGTCGACACCGGATCGCCGATAAGCCTTATTAAACCAAGTTACGCGCCGATTAATTGTCGCTCTTCCGTCTTAAATGACGGTTTCCGATTTAATGGACTTAACAATTCACGAATCAAAATACTAGGTATTTTTGAAAGACGCGTTAAGATAAATAGCATTGACGTCAACATTAGATTCTTCGTCGTACCCGATGAAACGATGAGCGGTATTGCGTTACTTGGAAGGGACTTTACGTCCAATCAGGCGGTGAAGGTTGCGATCGACCAAGTACTTAAGGTCGTATCGAATGAAACTGATTCGTCAGTTAACACAGATGATTTCGCCGAACAAATTTTACACATAGATTTATACCGATCAATCGCTCAATGAACCGAATTTAAATATATGTGTAAACGCCCAACACGAAGTAATAATGAGCTTAAAGAATTTATACCAAGACGTATATCTGACAAACAAGAAGGAGAACATACCGGAAAATGTTCCAGAAATGACAATATGCTTAAAGCATGAACAACCAATCAGTTTCCGCGCACGACGATTGGCGCATACCGATAAATTAAAATTAGCTATCGTCTTAGATGATTTAACTAAAGAAGGTATAATTAGAGAAAGCTCCTCCCCGTATGCGAGCCCGATTATACTGGTTCGAAAGAAAAATGGTAACTTACGGTTATGCGTAGATTATCGGGAGATAAATAAAATTTCGATTAAAGATAACTTTCCGACACCGTTAATAGACGACCATTTGGATCGATTAAAAGAAAAAAAAATTTTTAGCTGCTTAGATCTGCAAAACGGATTCCATCACATTAGGATGGCTAAATCTTCTATTAAGTATACTTCTTTCATTACACCTCTGGGCCAATTTGAATTTTTAAAAATGTCTTTCGGGCTTACAAATGCCTCTAGAGTTTTTCAACGATATATACATCAGATATTTAAACGAATGATCAGAGAAGGTAAAGTGTTAATATATATGGATGATATATTGGTGGCTACCGAGGAAATGCAAGAGCATCTTGACATCCTTCGAGAAGTATTCGAGATCGCGCGAAAGCATAAACTTCGATTTCGGATAGATAAATGCTCCTTTTTGTATGATCAGATTACGTATCTCGGATACTTCATTAACGAGAATGGTATTCAACCAAGCGCGGAAAATGTCGAATCTGTAGTCAACTATCCCATTCCGCGTAACGCGAAGGATGTACAGCGCTTTATCGGGTTTGCGAGTTACTTCCGCAGATTTGTTCCAAGATTTTCGATTATAGCGAAACCACTGTACGAGTTGGTTAAAGGAGACGTCATGTTCAAATTCGGCAAAGAGAAAGAGGAAGCTTTCGAAACATTAAAAGCGCGTTTGTCTAATCCTCCGATATTAGCGATTTACTGTCCCACTGCAAAGACGGAACTACATTGTGATGCGAGTGCAACCGGATTCGGCGCTATCCTTTTGCAACAGCAGGAACGAGAGCAGCTTCTACCTATATCGTATTTTAGCCATCGAACAATACCTACGGAATCCAAATATTCAAGTTTTGAGCTCGAATATCTAGCCGCGATATACGCGATTAAAAGATTTCACGTGTACTTATTAGGCATTCATTTTAAAATTATAATAGACTGCGATAGTTTCCGCCTTACCCTCAGTAGGCAAAACATTAATCCGAGAATCGCGCGTTGGGCAATGTTCTTACAACAATACGATTACGAGGTAATACATCGACCGGGAAAGCGTATGGCGCTTGTGGACGCGTTGAGCCGATGTAACAGTATCCTAATATTAGAGGGAAATACTTTCGAACAAGTATTATCTATAAAACAAGATCAAGACACAGAGATCTGTAAAATCCGCGACCGATTAGAAAAGAGCGAAGATAAATTATACGAGCTTAGAGACGGCCTTGTATATCGGAAAATCAATAAGAATAAGTTTTATTATTTTACGTACCAATAACGATGGAAAATAATGTCATACGCATGTGTCACGACGACATGGGACATGTAGGAGCGAATAAAGTAATCGCGAATATCAAAAAGATTTATTGGTTTCCCGATATGCAAACAAAAATAAAAGATTATATAAAGAACTACCTTAAATGCATTGAATATTCCCCGGCGAGTGGAAAACCGGAGGGGTATTTACACAGCATCCCAAAAGGGAAATTACCATTTCAGACTTATCATATAGACCATTACGGACCACTAGAAAAAACTAATCAAGGTCACAAGTTTATCTTATCTATCGTAGACGCATTCACTAAATTTTTACGTTTGTATCCTTGTAAAACCACGAACTCTAGTGAGGTTATAAATCACTTAAAAGAATATTTTCGATGCTATAGTAAGCCGTGACGGATTATAAGTGATCGAGGTAGCGCGTTCACATCGAGCGAATTTAAAGATTTTTTAAAGAAAGAATACGTTGATCATGTCCTAATAGCCACGGGTACTCCACGTGCCAACGGACAGGTTGAGAGACTAAATCGAGTCTCAACACTTGTCCTAGCAAAACTAAGCGATTCTTCCAATAAATGGAATTAAGTAATTAGTCAAGCTGAATTTGCAATCAACAATACTGTCTGTTGATCCACTGGGAATACTCCTAGCAGATTATTGTTCGGGTTAGATCAGTTAGGAGAGATACATGATCTCTTGCGCTTAAACTTAGAAAGTCAATCAGAAGACGAACGAAATCTGGCTGGGTTATGAGAGACGGCATCGTATAAAATTATAGAAAATCAAAAAATAAACGAGAAAGCTTATGACAAGTCTCGAAAAGCAACAATGTATCAAGTTGGCGACTATGTGAACATAATCAACGTAGACACCACAGCTGGTACAAATAAAAAGTTAATCCCGAAGTATAAAGGTCCTTACGTTGTGAGTAAAGTATTAAGTGCCGACCGATACGTTGTAACCGATGTACCTGGATTCCAAATTACACAAATACCATATAATGGTGTGGTGTCTGCGAACCGAATGAAAGCATGGATCCGCAATTAGATTAATTAGATTTAAAATCAACGAATTAATTTTAAAATATATTCTATGCTATAATAAGATGTATCATTAATATAACTTATGTTAACTTTGTAAACATTAAGAAGTATACGTGACCGAGACGGTCAGCGCGTCAGGATGGACGAGTTGTAGGATCTTAGCTTTATTTTCAGTTATCTTACGCGGGCACTGAATCCCGCACGACCGGATAGCGCGGCCAATGAGTGGCTGGTGCATTAATACACGCGCCCGCGAATCACGAGCGTCCTGCGAGCATCCCGCAGGAACAGACAAGAGTCAGTCAGTCTCAATCGAGAACCGTTAAGAGAGTCACGTTTGTAAACACTCTGTGGAATAAATATTTTATTTATCCTGACATTCTGTGAAAAACCCTCCCACAGTTTAACTGTTTGGGGTACAAACGAAAATAAGGGAGGTACAAACGGGTACAAACGAAGTACAAACGCCCTACAGTATTAATTTTTATTTTTGATAAAGTTGGGCGCCAGGTTCACATCGGTTACCATTTTGCGGTGTCAGCAATAAAAAAGTTAACAAGATATTAACGTTTAAAGATAGCAGAATACTCGCGTCCGCCCGATCTACTATTGCCGAAGGTACGACCCACCGAGCGCACGGCGCGCGAGCCGCAAGGAGCAGGGACGGCCTAAAGGCCATTCTCCATAAGACGCAGAACGCGGGTTGCAGGTCGCAAAACTAGAAACTAACCTAACGTATTTTAGTTATGATATGATTGTAGGACGCAGAACGCAGGACGCAGAAAGTTGGGTCAACTTCAACTTTCGCGTCCTGCGTCCTGTGTCCTACAATCATATCATAATTAAAATAAGTTAGGTTAGTTTCTAGTTTTGCGACCTGCAACCCGCGTTCTGCGTCTTATGGAGAATGGCCTTAACAGGCGCGCCGCGCCGTGCGAGCTTAGAGGCTCCCGGCGGGG
>NW_017300143.1:16992-18699 GCF_001594075.2 Trachymyrmex cornetzi
TGCGTGCGTGCGTGCGTGCGTGCGTGCGTGCGTGCGTGCGTGCGTGCGTGTGTGTGGAATAATTTGGAGGTCGTTGTGATTTAAGGAAGAAGTGAATATTCGAAGAAAGGAGTCAGATTTTCGGCTGGTACTGTAAAAGGATGTGGGCAATTTTCCAGGTATACTATTGCAGGTTGGGAGCTGTTGGGAGGGGCAGTCACCCAAAAGTTGAGGAGGTCTTCTATGGAGGTAACATAATGGAAATTCTGAGATGGGAAAGGAGTAGGTTGATCGTCAGGGAGGGTCAGCAATTCGGGATCGAAGTCGGTGTGCGGAACTGGGTGTTGTGGAGCGGGAGTCTCATTAGGTGAAATAGGTAGGGGTGTTGCAGGTGAATAGGAGACCTCGAGTGGAGGAGAAAGCGAAAAAAGGAGAGAGGATATCGCGAGTGTCTCGATTGAAGTGTCCGGTGTCGAGGGGTGAGAATGACAGAGTGGAACCGCGGGGCGAACTTCTTGAGCGGCTCGAGTCCTGCTTCTAATAATGGTTCGGCGCGACCGGACGAAGCATATCACGCTGCGGCGTGAAGGTGAAGGGGCGGTGGACCTGTTTGAACGCACTACAACGTTATTTAATGGTAAGTGAAAGAAAACTAATCAGTTACCGAACAAGTGAAGGGATAAAAGAAAACTGAACGGGGAAACCGAAAATGAACACGGGCTCTAGATACGGAGAGGAGAAAGAGAAAAAAGAACAATAAGAAGAAAGAAAAAGGAAGAGGGTGGTATTGACTTACTACTTGATGAGATTTGCGGAGTCTGATGAGGGGGCTTCAAGAGCTTCGTGGTCGACGTTGATAGTCGGGACCTCGGGCGTCAAATCACTGACTCAAATACTTAATATTTAAACAAATAACAAACGGAGTGCGCCCGAGATTCGAATTTGATCGTTTTTAAATAAATTGAATAATTTATCCTTGGAATAACTCTTGCGACCGACTTTAAGAACTGGTGCGACAAGACCCTCAGTAATTGGTAAGACAAGACAAGCCCAAAAGACAAAAGAAAAAAGAACGCTCAGGACTGCGGAACCGTATTTATATAGCGGTTTTTCCTAATTAGTGGGTTTCAAATTTGGGTGGTGGAATGACTTTCGGGATTTTGGATTTCGAGATTATGGGGGAGGAAAGGAGTCGGTTGGTATCAACAAGTGTCTTCTTAATTTATGATTCTCCTAAATTTATGGGAAAATGCACGTGCACCGATTAAGACGAGCGCACGTGCACTGTCGGCACGCGCCCGTCAAACACTTTCCCTGGACTTCGCATGTCACATTTATTTTTTATTATTAGTACAGTACTTGACACGATCACGACTTGTCGCGCACACAAATGCAAAATATTTTAATCAGACACAGTGTAGTTACAACGAAATTATATTTGATGGTGATCACTGTACAATCATGATTTACTGGATGTATTGTTTCCAATTTATAAGGTATTTTAATTTTTATTTCTATTTTTGTTTGACATAATTATGAGATTATTTTATAGATTGTAGGATGGAATTTTTGTACATATATATTTTTTTCTTAGAGCTAAATTATTTTACAACCTCAATATAATACTAATTGGACAATTAAAACACAAGATGATATTGCGACATAATGTTACAGTCGATTTACATGTTATACACATTTATATGGATTGCGGCCTTTAATGCGTGACTT
>NW_017300143.1:19077-19421 GCF_001594075.2 Trachymyrmex cornetzi
CCCCTAGGTCTCCGTGAGAAAGAGAAAAGAGGCAGCGTGAGTCCGCTGGACGTAACAGTACCGTATTTTCTTATTTTGATAAAAATAGTTGTTAATAAAGAAAATGCAGTATTAAAAGATTGATAAAAAATTCTGAAAAGATTTCTAGAGCTTTATGAGAAAAAAATTAACAATTTTTGTCTCTTGCTGGTTTTCTATAAGGTTGACAGTACTTGAGTAAAAAATTCTTGAAAACTAATATTTTAGTAATTAATATCTTGTTAACTATTGCGAAAATTACAAAATGGTAAAGGACTCAATTTGACTCAGTTTAGTGCGCTCTTTCTTATTCACGAACGTTGTCG
>NW_017300143.1:19529-20325 GCF_001594075.2 Trachymyrmex cornetzi
GTCAATTCGACTCAGTTTAGTGCGCACTTTCTTATTCAAGAACGTTGTCGGTAGAATTATCAAATACCCTTTTAAAATACACATATAATTTATTTATAACAAGTCCCATTTATACATATGTAGCATTTTTCTGTATGTACACGCGCACGCTTTAGAGCGAACTAAATTGAGTTTTCAAAAAGATTCCGATCATTTCCTAATCGAAATATTATTTCCGAAGTGCCGCCATCGATAGCTTGGCTCGGGGAGTGGGCAGTGGGGCAAGCGCCCCGCTCAACTCCATGAGCCGCTAAACTCGAACGGCGCTGTGCACCTGCTAGGCCGTTCTAGCTCCTCGCAGCCCGCGCGCCGTCCGTTCGGTGGGCCGTACCTTCGGCAATAGTAGGTCGGGTGAACGCGCGTATTCGGCTATCTTTAAACGTTAACATCTCGATGCTGACACCGCAAAATGGTACAGGACTTTTTGATTCAGTATAGTCTGTTCTACCCACGCACGAAACATTTATTGGTAATTTTCAGACACCCTATGTGAGTACATATGTACACTGCCCGTCATTGATCGCCCTGCTGTCCTAGCAGTAGCTTTAACTTCTCTATAATTACATTATATATAATCAGATCGCTTATTAAAATTTGTAACTTGAAATAACTTTAGTTATTAATTTTAATAAGCGATCCGATATAATCAAATTAAAGCAAAGTTAGAGCTACTGCTAGGGCGGCAGAGACACGCGAATCAATGGGTGCATCCAGAAGCACGACCGCTCACTGAGCGCTCGGTGAGCTCTTGCATCTG